>NC_089255.1:90102103-90402103 GCF_963930625.1 Muntiacus reevesi | reverse complement strand
GAAGAAATATGGAAAGCAATGTCCAGGAGTGAATACTGGAGCAATGACTACTGGAAAAACCATAGACTTGACTAGATGGACCTTTGTTGGCAAAGTAATGTGTAGGCATGATTCCTCATGTAGGCATGTAATGATTAACTCCAGTCACAGCCCCTGTCCTCTCTCTGGAGGAATGTTTCTATCTCAGTTTTACAAATATTCTTTCATCTGTTAGTTCAAGTCAGATTTAGACACATGTATCATTTCCAGTCTCAAATAGGAGTCAGTTAAGCATAGTGATTTCAGCATGAAATCATATTTCAATCAGACAGAATTGGCTTGTGTTACTTTCTTCAAGTTGGTGATATGTGACCTCAAGCAAGATACTTAATTTTACTAAGGCTTTGGTTCTTTTACATAGAAATTATACTTTTTTAATGGAGGTGTTGTAAAAGTTACATTGTTTGATAATCTGTTTAAGAAGTGGACCAAAAACTTTTGACACCTCACCAAGGAATGTATATAGATGAAAAATAACATGAAAATATCTTCCACATTATCAGAGAAATGCAAGTTAAGACAATAATGGGATACCACTTGGAAGATAGTTTGGTGGTTTCTTACAAAGGTAAACCTGCTCTTAAAATACAACCACCACACGCATGCATGCTTAGTTGCTCAGTTTTGTCTAACTCTCTGCAACCCCTTGGGCTGTAGCCTGCCTGGCTCCTCTGTCCATGGGATTCTCTAGGCAAGAACACTAGAGTGGGTTGCCATGCCCTCCTCCAGGGGATCTTCCTGACCCAGGGATCAAACCTGCTCCTGCATTGCAGGTGGATTCTTTACTCAGTGAGCTATCAGGGAAGCCATACTCTTTAATATACACCCAAAGAAGCGGAAAACTAATGTCCACAAAGAAAAAACCTCATACATGTGTGTTTATATCATCTTTATTCATAATGGCCCAAACCTGGAATCAACCAAGATGTTCTTCAGTAGGTGAATGTATCAATAAACTATACTACCCCCAGACAAGGGAATATTACTCAGCACTAGAAAGAAATGAGCTATCAAGCCATGAAAAGCCATGAAAGAAACTTACATGCATTTTACTAAGTGAAAGGAACCAATCTGAAGAAGGTACATACTGTACAATTCCAGCTGTCTGACATCTTTGGAAAAGCCAAAACTTTTAGCATTTGGTGGAAAGCTGGAGTCTATGGCATCATTGATTTTTCTCATGGGGCTGTAAATGTATTTTGGTTGTTTATTTCTGAGATAGGATGAAAATCAGTGGTTGTCAGGGGTTGGCAGGAGAAGAATGAGGGATGAATTGGTGAAGCACAGAGGATTTTTTAGGGCAGTGACAATACTCTGTATGATGTTATACTAATGAATATATACCATCTTACCTTTGTCTTAACCCACAGAATGTACAACTCCAAGAGTGAACCACGGACTTTGATTGATTATCATGTGTCAAGGCAGGTTTATTAATTGTAACAAATGTACCTCTGTGGTAGGAGATGCTGATGATGGGAGAGGTTATGTTGAGCAGGGGCAGGGGGGCAATGGGAAATCGCTGCACCTTCCCCTTTTTCTATGAAACTAACAATCTTAGAAACTAAAGTCAATTAAAAATTCATTATCTGCTTTATGTACTGAGCCTTTAAATTATGCAAAGCTAAATTGAACTTTTAAAAGCCATTTGCTGTGGTCTGCTTTAAGGAAGGTACCATTCACTAAAAGCATGGTAGTTCTGAAATGAAAACAGTGCAATCTTTGCCTTACAAAATCTAACAGTTGGATAAAGGATTTTGGAATTAAGAGCAAATTTCAACCTGCCCTAAAGTTTCTGTAACCATTGTGATAAAACCAGGCATTCGTGAAGGTTTAATGAGAGACTATGTAATGGATAGAGGCATTAAATCTATTTACGAGAAGTGCAATCTCCATTTTCTGTGATCTAAAACATAAAATTTAATGAATTCACAAGCTTTGAAATTCTATATCCTTTGATTTCAAATTCTGGATACTATGAATTCATTTCTTTGCATTGAATAATACTTTTATTCACTCAGTCATTTCCTCTCTCTTCCCTCATCTGTAAAGCAAATAGTTCATCATGCAAGCTAAAAATTAATTTTATTTTCTGAATTTATCCAGTTACTCAAAGTCATGTACAGTGGAGAATGAGGCTGAAGAACCTAGTTTGGCAAACACTTGATTTTAAAGCTGAAGCTAACCATGCTGAACATTTAAGAAATTTCAGGTGATCTGGTCAAGTGGGACTGGTAAATAGGAGGTCAGGGGATGTTCAAAGATTTGCAAAGTGTTTTTGAAAAGAAAAAACTCTCTTAATCTTCAATTTTATTTCATTTACTCCTCAACTTTACCCTGCTGAGTTATTCACAGGCTTCTTGACAAAGCCTCCTGGTAGGAGTTTATTGTGTCAATTAATGAATAAGTATTTTGTGAAAAGCTGAATCTGTGGCATCATTGATTTTTCTCATGGGATTGTAAATGTGTTTCTGCTGTTTATTTCTGGGGGTAGAGCAGGGTGCTTAAAATATACCCATTCTCTTTTGGCATTTTTTAATCTCTCGGGGTATATTCTTTAAATTAGATCTAAATACACAAATTTAAGAGATACAAGTACTGAATGAGGAACATTGCCTTGGCCAATATGCACCTTGAAATTCTATACTTACTACTAGGCTTTGGGACAATCATACAGAGACAACTCATTGGAAAAGACCCTCACGCTGGGAAGGATTGAAGGTAGAAGGAGAGATGGGTGAAAGAGGATGACCTGATGGGGTGGCATAATCAACTCAATGGACATGAGTTTGAGCAAACTTCTGGAGTTGGGGAAGGACGGGAGAGCATGGCGTGCTGCAGTCCATGGGGGTCATGGAGTCAGACACGATTTAGTGACTGAAGAACAGCAAGAAGCTTATTCTGTCAATAGTTGTTAGTAAGGGGGTTTTGATGTTAGGTGGTTAAGATGCAAATTTGGAGTTTAAGAATAGCCATAGGAGTGAGGCTATTCTTTACATAAATACATCCATTAATTCACTTATCTGTGGTACATAAAGATTAGTATAAAATTACAAAAGTGATCATAGCTCAAGAAATAGTTTGGAGAGCATTAAAGTATGCCTTTGCCATCAAAGCTCTATCTTTAACAATGAAAAAAAAAAGTAATTTAATGTCATATATGGTTTTTAAAAACAGGATAAAATTAAGTAAGATGAAATAGAAATTGTTTTTGGAGTCCCAGTTTTTAATAGGTGTTCCTATTCAAAAAGTCTGAGCATCTCTCATGGGAAATGAAAGGCATGTCATAAAAGAGATTTTAAAATCTTTCCACAGTGTTCATCTCTAGAATAATTGTTGCTTTGACAACCACGTCTTTTCAAGATAACACCCACTCTAAATAATTGTCATGAATTTTCTCTACCCTAATGAAAATTTATTCAAAACAACTATTTTAAGGTTTGTGAAATGCCTCTACTTCTTCCTTTTGTATATCCAAGAAGCACTTTGTCTCCAGACTCCATTACTTAAGAATGATAAAAATGCCTAATAAAAATACATACAAATCCATGAAAATTTGCTTTTATGGAGTTTGTTTAGAAAGCATTTTTTGAGTTATATTGTCCCTCTTTTCCCAGTTGTTCAGTGGTATTCAATTTCTTCCATTTCTCACCAGATATTTTTGTTGCATCTTTTTATCTTAGATTCATAGTACTTTATGAAGTACTTTATAGTATATATACACACACACACACATATATGTGTGTGTGTGCTTTTTTAAAAAGTTCTATTTTTAATAGCTATATTAAGTAAATAGTATAGAAAGTACTTCTCAATAGTTTCTGGATTGTTTTATTATAATAATATATTAATTAATTATTTTATATTAATTAATATTGAGATCCAATATTTTCTGGATTATTTAACAGGTTCCAGAAGATAAAAACTGTTTAAAAGGCAAATAGTGTATTGAAACAATCTTTTCTTAGTAAGCAACATAATGATTTATAGGAGGCTGAGTCCCATAATTTCTTTTTACACATGATCTTCCTACAAGACATTTACCAGTGTCTAAGAGTCCATGATAAGGAGTCTGCCTAGTTTTTTTTTAATGTTCCTTTTAGGCCAGACCTTGAATACCATGTGACTATCACATAGTGTTAATAATAAAACTCAAAGACCCTTTGGAAGCCAGGGTACTCATCAGATGTTAGTGAGAACTTATACTTTGCTAGGTACTCCACATGTATGGGTGCATTTTACTTATCTATTTTGACATCAGATTATCAATACCGGAAAGGTGACACCATATTGATTAATTACCCCGCCCAAAGTAGGAATACTTTTAAAAGTAACGTCTCCCTTTTCTCATTGTCATCTTCTGAAATTTGATAAATGTATTTTAAATCTGTGAACCTTCAAAATTCCCTAACAGAATATGAGTGTTAACCTACGTATGGCTTAATAGCAATAGCAATGACAGCAACGACAAAAACAGCAACAGGCTACCTACCATCAACTATGTTCCAAACACTTGGTGCTTTGCATAAAACTGTCTCTGACCCATAACTATTCTCATTTCAAGGATTAGGGATTTTAGCAATAATATTTGTTTATGTTTATTCAATATATTCGAAGTGCCAGGCTTCAGGCTAAGCCCTTGAGATTTATTTTCTGCAGTAAGCATTACAAAAATCCTACTTCACAGAAATGAAAATTGAGAGTCAGAGTAAGTCACGAAGAAACTCTGTCAGGATTCCTAAAGCGGCACAGTCAGATTCTCTTGACTTCATCTGCCTCTTGTACTTTGTCAGCTTCTTGTCTGCTGCTCTGGGAGCTTGGCCAGCTCTGAGGGCCTTCAAACAACCTCATATAAATATAACTGGACAGTGCCTCATCTCCATTCCCCCATTCCAGGCCTTTTCACATCATGATCCCCCCCAGATTCACCCTGCACTAAGCAGGGTTTCCCTGGTGGCTCAGAGGTTAAAGCATCTGCCTCTCAATGCGGGAGACCCGGGTTCAATCCCTGGGTCAGGAAGCCCCTCTGGAAAAGGATATGGTAACCCACTCTAATATTCTTGCCTGGAGAATCCCATGAACAGAGGAGCCTGGTGGGCTACAGTCCAGGGGCTCTCAAAGACTCGGCCATGACTTCGCACACCACAGTTACAGGTGAGGAAATCTGGACACACGGAGTGATACGAGAGATGCCCACGGCAGAGAGAAGGCCATCTGAGCACCCAGCAAGGAGGCAGCCATCCGTCAGGTGAAGAGGGAAGCCTCAGAAGAGAGCCGACCTGACAACACCTTGATCTTGGACTTCCAGCCCCCAGAAATGTGAGAAAATACATTTTTGTCATGTAAAGCTCCCAGTCTGTGAAATTTTGTTATGATAGCCTTAGAAAACTTATATATATATATATATATATATATATATATATATATATATATATAAATCTAAGATATAGCAATTGAATATATAATAAGATTGCATGTGCTTATGCTCGGTCATGTCCAACTCTGCAATTCCATGGATTGTGGCCCACCAGGCTCCTCTGTCCATAGAATTTTCCAGACAAGAATGCTATAGTGGGTTGCCATGTCCTTCTCCAGGGAATCTTCCTGACCTAGGGATCGAACCCACGTCTCTTGTATAGCCTGCATGAAGAGTGCACTCCCCAATTAAAAAAAATAAATAACAGTAGCACATGACCCTGATTTCTGGAGAAAACAGTCTAAGATTGCTGGTAGGGTGAAATCTGTGTTACAGAATAAAACGGCAAAGGAGAAACTCCATCAAGAATTGATTTTTTCAGGGCTTCCTTGGTGGCTCAGTGGTAAAGAAACTGCCTGCCAATGCAGGAGACACGGGTTTGATCCCTGATTCAGAACGATCCCACAAGCTCCAGAGCAACTAACCCCAAGCTGCACAAACATTGAGTTCCAGAGCCTGGGAACCACAGCTACTGAGCTCGTATGCTGCAACTACTGAAGCCCAAATACCTAGAGCCTGTGCTACACAAGAGGAGCCACCGCAGGGAGAAGCCCATGCACCACAACAGGAGGACAGCCCTTGCTTGTGGCACCTAGAGAGAAGTCTGTGCAGCAACAAAGACCTAGCACAGCTAAACAAAAATAAAGAAAATTATGTAAAATAGAATCGAATTTGTACCTACAAATCACTAGAGATAATTGCCAATTTAGAGGAATTATTATATACATGCAACTAATTTCTCTTCATTCTGCCATTAAAATGGAGAAAGTGAGTAGGGTTGGTAGAGGTAATTCATCTTCACATTTTCTAAATCTTTTTACATATGGTTCTTCAGTAAGGAAGAGAGGAAAAAAAAACAGTCTATGAAATTTTTGCTCTATGTCAGCATCTGACTAAAGTGTGATGACTTACTTTAAAATTGGCATAACTAATGTCATTAAAAATAATAACAGTGCTCTCCAAAGTAGACGTGGGCATCACCAGGTCTTTACATAAGAGAAGCAATCTCTGAAGAGTACACCAGCCACCCACATTTTCCTGCTGTCTGCTTTCTCTCTGAGAGTAAGATGAATACATTCTGTGGCTCCCAGACCATGTCCTTGGATTTCACTCCAAACCTCAGCCAAGACAGAGGCAAAGAAACAGAAAAATAAGCAGATGAAAGAGACAGGGGGGATTCTCTGGCTATGATGTAGAATTTCCTATGCAGGAAAGTTCTTAATTAATTGCAAAGGTGGCCAAAAGACATATTCACTCTTGTAAGAGCACCCTTTTCCTGGTGTCTGCTTGAGAATCTGTTCCACCAAAAGAGAAAAACAAATTACACAGAAAAACAAATTACACACTAGGACCAATCAACAGAGAATCCAGAAAACGACAACACAATTCAGTAAAGCAATTCTCCTTCAATTAAAAAGCAAATAATTTAAAAAAAAAAAAGATGAGGAAGTGAAAAAAATTTAAATGCTAAAAAAAAATGTGTAGAAGGAACTCCTCGAGATGAGCTTGAAGGGAGAATCCATCCTGTGAGTTGTTCAAACAGCTGAGTTCATCCTACAGCAGGTCAGAAAGATCTCAAAAAGAGATCCAGAAAAGGATAAAACTCAGAGATTATTTGAGATGTTTTACTGTATTGAGAGAATTCTAAGAAAATTGGAAAATAGCATAGCAATAAATTCATGGTAAAAACAATCTAAGAAAAAAAACGTTTGAGAAAAACACAAGTAATTAAAGGGTAATGTATGTTTTAGTTATATATGCTAGTTACTTAACCATGGTAATATAAATTCTTAAAATTGATATAAGCCAAATTACATGTTTTATATATTCATATGTATATGAATTACTGGGTACAAGAATGTTTGTTACAATGGAAGTGTTAAAAAAGCTAAATCCTCATTTGAATTACTATTAATAGTTACCTGACTGATAATTTCTAAAGTTGAAAAAAATTTAAGAAGCATAATCATAAGCTATTTGTTTAGATATATGATGTTGAAAATAGGATGGAGGAAATGAAAGAAGTTAAGGAGACTGCTATTTTTCTTCGTACATCGTGTAGGACTGGTGGACCTTTGAAACCGTGCTCTTATTAACAATCATTGTTCTTGCATCTGAAATAGTGCCAAGGCTTAAAATTTGTTATCTCATTTTATGTTACATTTTTTCAGCATTTTAATATTATACCTCATTACAGGAGAGGTTTCTACATGTTCTTGTGTGGCCTTGTGAAATTTTCCACCTACTTGAAGAGTTATTTAATGAGGTTTGGATTTGTGGTCCTGGACTGAATCATGAATCCCCTTGCATTGTTTCTGTATTTTTACAATATTCACTTGGTTGTGAAAGAATGAAAGAATCAGTGAAGGGAAGCAAATAGCTTACATTTTTTGATAACCTCAGCTATTCCATTTGTTCTGAAATTCCATATTTCGTATTGAATTCAAAAAACCAAAACTTGATGTTAGGGTGTTGAGAGGATTTTCAGTTGCTTTTGCTTGTTTGTCTAAAAGGAACACAAACTAAGCGATGAGGCCATGAAGTTTATAAGATAGTTTCAGTTCAGCTCAGTTGCTCAGTCGTATCCAACTTTTTGCGACCCCATGCACCGCAGCACACCAGGCCTCCCTGTCCATCACCAACTCCCGGAGTTTACCCAAACTCATGTCCATCGAGTCATGAATAAGATAGTTTATTCATGGATAACCCAGACCTTTCAGAAAAAAAGTCTATGTACCTCCCGTATAAAGAGTAGAGATCTTTAAGTTAAGAATGAACTAAGGAATTCTGACTATAATAGTTAATAGCTGTAAGAATCGAATCAAGACATATTGTTTAATAAACTCTATGAACCTCAATTTTTCTGTAAGATTGGGACAATAATAGCTACATTAGAGAGATATTGTGAGGATTAAATAAGTAGAGAGATGTAAAATGTCTCACAAATATCTGGGACATTGAAAGTGCTGAAATATTTTAGTTTCAAAAGACTCCAATAAATAGTCTCATGTATATATATAATTCTGTAGAAATATGAAGTTCTGAAATATTGGTGACCTCCCTTCTCACTTGTAGTTTTCTCACTGTTAAAAGCATTAATTAAGAGTATCTTTAATTATTAGATCTCTCCAAACCTAAAAAGAAGAAATGGATCACATTAGTACTTAGAACACTGAAGAAACTTATGAGGATAGACCCGACCTGGCCAATTTAAAAGAAAATGATTTTTAGAACACTTACCCAGAATGTCACAAAACTCTGCCTAAACTTATCAAAATACTGTAGATTTGCTGGCTGTTGAGCTTCATGTTGACACTTTCAGAACCTATGGGTTATCCTTAGGAACTATGAAGTCTACGCTGGGAAGCTGAAATAACATGCTTCTTTAATTGGATTATTGGTATTTGGGAAGAGATATAAAGATATGGATGGGTCAGCTCAAATTCATGTCCATTGATGGACACTGCATCAGTGATGCCATCCAACCATTTCATCCTCTGTCATCCCCTTCTTCTCCCACCTTCAATCGTTCCCAGCATTAAGGTCTTTTCAAATGAGTCAGCTGTTCGCATCAGGTGGTCAAAGTATTGGAGTTTCAGTTTCGGCATCAGTCCTTCCAATGAATATTCAGGACTGATTTCCCTTAGGATGGACTGGTTGGATCTCCTTGCAGTCCAAGGGACGACCAAGAGTCTTCCCCAACACCACAGTTCAAAAGTATCAATTCTTTAGCATTCAGCTTTCTTTATAGTCCATCGCTCACATCCATAAGTGACTACTGGAAAAACCATAGCTTTAACTAGACAGGTCTTTATTTGCAAAGTAATGTCTGTTTTTTAGCATGCTGTCTAGGTTGGTCATAGCTTTTCTTCCAAGGAGCAAGCACCTTTTAATTTCATGGCTGCAATCACCATCTGCAGTGATTTTGGAGCCCCCAAAAATAAACTCTCTCACTGTTTCCATTGTTTTCCCATCTATTTGCCATGAAGTGATGGGACTGTATGGATAGATATCTCAAAGTCAAAGAGAATTTCTTCTGAAATATCACCTAAATTAGAATACCATTTAAGTGCACCAGGTCATTCACATTGAGAGTAGCTTCAATTTACTGAGATATCAAAAAAGTCAGAACCAAAATGGGCAAATAACATAATTAAGAGGCAATCTTATTCTTTATTGAACAATTAAAAGAATTACAACAGTTGGATTAAATCTTTGTTTTGTTTTGTTTTAAGAGGAGTTTAAAATTCCTCTTTGGATACCTTTTTTTTTCTCTTCCCCAAATTCTACACCTTTTTACCTTCATTGAAGTTTATCTACATGATATTCATTTTTTAAATCAACTTACATCCCCAAAATTCCTTAATCAAAGCCTGCTAAGTTT
Organism: Muntiacus reevesi; assembly: GCF_963930625.1. NCBI lineage: Eukaryota > Metazoa > Chordata > Mammalia > Artiodactyla > Cervidae > Muntiacus > Muntiacus reevesi. The sequence goes on along the minus strand of NC_089255.1, from coordinate 90,392,204 downwards.
CACAGTGCCTTCTAAAATATTGTTTAAAGGGTCACTTTTGACTTTTAATTTCTTACTCAAGGTGGGAAATTTCTTGAGGACAGGGGTCTCATCCTGTGTTTTAAAATCATCTGTTTCTAACTACCTCATAGATTAGGTAATGAAATAATTACCTACTAGGAATAAATGATAATCCAAATTTCTGATTTGACTGGGGTTTATATTCTAGGAGTTGAGAAAACTTGGAAATAAGAACAGTTCATATCTGGTTAATTTCACCTTTTTTTTTTTCTGATAACTTGGCATACAATATCAATGTTAGTGAATTAGATTTTGCAGTTATTTAAATATTCAATATTAAAAATATATCATTGGTGGTAGATTTCTATGTGATAAATTTGTTTTGTTCAGCAAAATGTAAAGCACCACAAAGAAGTCATAGAGAGCTGTGATGAGGGAAGAAGCCGTCTTTTCAGTAAACAATTTCACCAGGGCTGCACCAGTGATCAGTGACATGTTGTATTGCTGAGAGACCTTCTCAGAGCTTTGTAACATTTTAAGAAATTCTCTTATCAATGGAGAGAAGAGGGCAAACTAATGCTACCTGGGTGGATTCCCAACTGACTAAAGGATTTTATCAAATGAATATGATTTAGGTATATATCAAATATATATAAGTAAGTAAATAAGTGTTAGTCGCTCAGTCATGCCTGCCTCTTTATGACCCCATGGACTGCAGTCCACCAGGTTCCTCTGTCCATGAGATTCTCCAGGCAAGGATATTGGAGTGGGTTGCCATTTCCTTCTCCAGGGGATCTTCCCAACCCAGGGATCAAACCAGGTCTCCTGCATTGCAGGCAGATTCTTTACCGACTGAGCTACAAGGGAAGCCCTTCATATATATATATATATATATATATATATATGTATGTATATGTATATATATATAATCTCAAAATAATATAGATCAACTACAGGATTCTATTTCAAACTATATTATCTTGAATTTTGAATTTTTTTAAATTAAAGACTTAGATAAGGGTATTGCCTTAGATATACCTTAGATAAGGTATATCAATAAAGATATTGATCAACATTTTTAATGCTGCAAAACTGGAAGGACTTATCAGAATTCAAAAACATCTTAACAAAAAGAAAGATGGTTGAAATTAAAAGATAAATAATATTAAATATAATAGTTTCTTTTAGCCCACTTCAATCCATTTTTTATAACCCTTCACCAGTGCTGCCCTTGACATGCCACAATCAAACTTCCCAACGTAAAATGATAGAATTATGGCTTTACAAGAATATGTAAAATAGCCTAAGAATTTTTAATAAGTTTCATATGAGTGAAAAATTATATATATATATATATATATTTAGCAAATATATATATATATATTTGCTAAAAATGTTAAGGCAAAAGTAGACTGCTTCTTCAAAGTGTCTAATGTCAAGAATGATGGCATTTTGGGACTTTTCTGGTAGCCTAATGCTTAACAGTCCATGCTTCCAGGGCCTCCACTGCAGGAGGCATGGGTTCAATCCCTGGTTGGGGAACTAAGATCCCACAAGGTATGCAGCACAACGACAGAAAGAATGGAGGTATTCCGTTCTCATGAATGTTCAAAATTATACTGGCAATGTTTATCTTTGCCACAAACTAGAACGTGTAGAGCAAATAGGGATGGCAACTGGGAGGGGAATCAAAGCCCAGCATACGTGGAACAGGTGAAGGAACCAGGGGGTTTAATTAAGGAAGGGGTGTTGCAGGGAAGACTGGAGGGTGACCCTTAAATATTTCAGAGGTGTCACTGAAGGAAAGCTAAAAATCTGTGCTGTTTGATGCTGAAGGGACAACTTGGATCAGGACAACCACTGACTAAAGGGTTTTACTTCAATGCAGAGAGAGTTGTTTACTTCTACTAGCGAGCTTCTGCAGACTCCGGAAGTGTTCAATTCTTAACTGAGATCAGAGAGGACATTCAAGCAATGAGATGGTGCCTTAGTTTAGGCGACATCTAGAATTTTATTCTATCTTGAGAATCTATTGTTCTACATATTTATTTTCTACTTCCAAAGCTCTGAAATAAGAGAGATTCTTTTGAGCATAGGTTGGTAAATTATTGTTTAGGATAGTTTCAGGTTTATGTGCTTATGATTCAAAACTTCTTACTCTTGGCAGAAGACTAGAACAGAAAACATCTTGAATTAATTTTATAGACCAAAAATGACTGCAAGCAAAGATAATCTCAAACTCAAGTAAAGAGTTTATGTTAAATTATTTCTAGAATTATATAGTGGAAGAAGGAATATGTGTGCTTATAATTCATCCACACTTCCACACACATATATATATGATGATTTGTAAACCATCCATAAACCGAGCTACAAAATATACATCAAGGGAAATATGAAGTTGACATTTTATGATAGGTTTCAGAGAGTTGTAAAAATCTCAAGTGGCTTCAGAGATCAACATTTGACTATATTTTGTTTACAATACAGTATTAAAAAGTCAACCACTAGCAAGACAGCCAAGACTGATATGAAATAAATATTACCTTTTGTGCTTAAAAACTGACAATTTCTATTCAAATATACTTGGTCTTATAAGTGTTTCTGCTTGCCATTGTATGGGAAGTTAAATAGGTACAGGGTAGAGTATGGAATATCTCTTCTCTCAACAGCACACCAATTCATCACTTGTCTCTGAAAAGTCCAACTTATTTTAATGGGAACTTAAATGAATAAGCATAAAAAATGTTACTTTTCCCCTTAGTATCGAAAGAGAAGAGAGCAATGACAACTTCAGGCCATTGGAAAGAAATATGGAGCAGAAAATGTGTTAGAAAGAGGACGGAAGTTTGCCAGAGTAACTAGCATCTGCTGAAAATCTGGTTTGCATATCACTCTAAGAGATGTGAATGTCTTATAAGTGTTAAGTGGAGGGAGTAGTGTGTGACTCCATCATCTGTGGACATAGGTGATGCTTGCATTATAGGACAGCCTCTTACAGAATTAGAGCCTCATAAAGGGGACTTGAAAACATCACCTCATGACAGGAAGACTTTAGCATGTTGCCTGTTGACCCCCTGGGCAGGTTGACATTGTCCTTGCATAAGAATCCTTAGCCTCCCTGAATCAAAAATGAATTAATATAGACTGTTTTCTGTGTCCCTAGGAGTGAGGAGTATAGACAGGCATGGGAGTAAGTAACACGAACCTTTAAGAGAGTTTTGCTGAATCATGTGACCTGTTTGAGGGACCACTTCCTCTTCCACCTCCTCTTGGATTGCTGCCACTCAGGAAATGTAAATGAAAGACCCAAGTCCTACTATAGGGACAACTAATAATAAGAATCCATTAAAGAGGCTCAACAGAAAAAGAAATGGTTAGTCAGAAATGGCAGAAACTGCATTGAATTAATCAGAACTTTAGGAAAAGACAAATTAAAATGAAATTACAAATAATAAGAATATTTAGCAGTTAAGTTGACACTTTTATACACTGCTGGTAAAAGTGAAATTGGTAAATAACTTTAGAAAACTGTTTAGCAATATTTTCTGAAGGTGAAAACATCCATCCTCAGTGATCCAACAATTTCACTTCAGAACTCCAATGGTAATGAGGATACATGTGTTCTATGAAACATATAAAAAATGTTCATAACAGTTTTATAATATCCAAAAGCTTGAAGCAATATAGATGTTCATCAACATTAGAATAAATAGATGTTTTACCAATGTATGGTTTACATATACAATGGAATGATATGCAGTGGTGATAAATTACTATATAGAACAATATGGATGAATCTTGCAAGTAGAATGCTGTAAGCCAAACATATACCTTCTACACAATTCCATTTGCAGGAACTCAAAGACAAGCAAAACCACTCAATTGTGGCTAGCGTCAGAGCAGTAATTTTGGAGGGAGGATGTTGACTGAGGGTATAAAGGAGGCTCCTGGGATGAGGATTTTGCATGTTAATTAATATTTTATATTACTTAAAATTTTGATATAGGAAAAGTTACCTTTGTGGTTCACATAAGATTATGAAATTTATATATGCTATACTCTAATGATAAGAGGAAAAACTAATAAGATGATTATAGATTTTATATTATAAATGCAAATATCTCTCTCTCTCTTGTCCCTCCAAAATACCTCTTTCTAGAGATTAAAACATGATTTGCCATTAAAGTAGTTAAATCATGGAGAGAGGAAAATGTGGTCAATCTAAAGAGATAAAAATCATGAAAAAGGTGATTTATCGTGGATATATCTAGGAAACCTGATACCTTGAATAGGCATTCAGAAGGAGAAAGGAAGCATAAGGAAGAGATAAATAAACAAAAATAGAAAAACATGTTCCCTGAACTGAAAAAAAAAAGTCCCAGGTTTCCAGATTAAAAACAGCATGAAGTGCCAGAGTCCTGGAAAATTTTAATTCTAAGGATAAAGAGAAACACTTTCAAACAGAAAGAGCGATTTGCCTACAACAATGAAGTAAATTAGATTACTGTGTTAAAAACAAGAAGACAGCATTTATATCTACGCATTATTTATAGCAAAAGGATATACTTCTAGGCTTTTTTCCAACCAATATAATATTCATCTGTGGAGGTAAAAAGGAATGTTTGAAGTCATTCTGGCTCTTTAACTGATCGCTAGCCAGGCGCTTGGAGGTGTCTTGCAGGTACAGCGTCCTGGGACAAGCTGAACACTCTTCACTGCACATGCCATCTCCCAGCCACGGCCGCACATCTCGGCTGCAGGGGGGCATCATCGCAGCGAGGCGTACTGAGGCATCAAGGGGGATAACCTCCTCCATTACATGCATATCCAGTTCTGGGGCAGGAATCCAATCCAGATCTGTATAGACCAGCTTTCCTCTCAATTTTGGCCCTGAAAGGATCTCAATCTGTGCCCTTCCCCACCAAATACCATGCCCACTGCTGGAATGGCAGCTCTCTCCGGTCAAGATACATGTGAGAACGGGGCTATATTCTCATCACCATCCTCACTGCCCTCCTTCTCCCCCGCCTCCCTCCCCTTTATCGCCATCATTACTGTCTGGAAACTCATAGAAAAAAATACCCAAGGAAAAGACGTGTGGAATGATTTTAATAAGGAACTTCACAAGATTTCTCTAGTTCTCCATATTCAATCTGAATTCAGTCCAGAACCTTGGGCTAGTTTTATAGATATTTTCCTTTAAAAATTTCATCTCCAAATCTGGTGGGTTTCATGTTTATTTGGTAAACAGTTATTTTGTTGTTGCGGTTGCTGTTTTACCCCCTAAAATGCAGTCTGCCATGATCACTCAATACTTGTAGGAGGTAATATGTGATACTGTCTTGTCGCATGGATAGAAGGGTCTCTTCTCCTCACTTTTTTTCAGCTGTCCCAGCTCTCCAATTCCCTATCACCTCAGAGAACTACAGTCTTCCTAGAACTGTGTCTAAAATTTTGCATCTTCAAATTTAACCCAGGTTTCATATAACCTTGGTACTTCTTCTTCCACAGGTAAATTTGAATCATTAATTCCAGGAACCAATCCTAAAGAACACTAGTAACAGACAAATATCAATTGCACTGGAGTTTGCCTCTGGAGAATGCGTGTTGCTTTTCGTTAGATTTGGTGCAAGACACTGGTTGAAAATACTTTGTATTAAATAGTTGCTTTCTCCAAAGGCGATTTGTTCTAAGCACATTATCTTATTAATTTAAAAACTGAATATGCCTTTCAGGGAAGTTTTTACCTCTGCATGTATGATTAATTCATACCAAAGTCATCAAAACACAGCCAAGTGAGGGCCATTTGATGTCCTGGTGCTCTTTAATGAGAGATTTCAATCTTTTTCCATTTAATTGAGAAAATTTTAAAAATCTAGTCATAAATTGAACTCATCTTCTAAAAGGACCTTGACTTTGCATTGAAATATAAATGCTTATGAAATCAGGGAAATTTCAAATATGTTCTTTTCTATCAGTAATTCTGATTATTTTCATAGATATAATTCAGTGTTGTTAAGATTATAAAATTGGTTCATTTATCTCGAGGGTAAGAGAATTAATGAGGTGATACCTGGCGAAGCAATTTCGATTCAGAGGTAGACTCTAAAAGTGTGATTCAAAAAATAAAATAAAATAAAATAAAAGTGTGATTCATCTTTGTCATTATTGCTGGTTGCTGTATTTACTTTTATAGGTACAATGAATATGGTTTTAATTTATTGTGGTTGTATTGACTGTATAGCCATACTGAATCACTAGGACAGATATTACCATATGATCCACATATCTCCAAAACTCCATCTTTTTATAGACCAAAGCAGGGTTAAATCCCTGGATTAATTTTTTTTTGAAATATGCATGAAGGATTACTCTACAATTAATTTTATTAGTTACAATTATTGAAAGCTATGTATCAGCTGCTATGTTAAGTGCTTTAAAAACACACTTTTCTTTTACTATTAAAACAGACCTGTAAGCTAGGTATTATACCCAACGGACTGTTAATGGCAACACTGGAATTTAAGCCCGGGACTTTTTATTTTCTTTGTCATGAGCTATACCAGGTAACGGTTAAGGAGATTAAAATCATAACCCTTCCACTCTTGCAAGCTAGATAGTTTCTTTTAAACTTGTTTAGTTTCTACATTAATTATCTTAGAGACCTACTTTGCTCTATCTCACACATAATAAGATAATTCTATTGATAACAACATTTGAAAATTGGAAAGTTTTAAACAGATGTAAAATATTTTCCTAAAATATTTTCTCTTGTCTAAGTGAATTCTGCCAAGAGAATGCACTGGTCATAGCAAACACCCTTTTTCAACAACACAAGAGATGACTTTATACATGGATATCACCAAATGGTCAATGCCAAAATCAAATTGATTACATTTCTTTGTTGCTGAAGATGGAGAAACTGTATACAGTTAGAAAAAACAAGAACTGGATCTGACTGTGGTTGAGATCATCAGCTTTTCAGAGGAAAATTCAGGTTTAATCTAAAGAAAGTGGGGAAAACCACTAGGCCAGTGAGGTACGGCTTAAATAAAATCCTCTATGAATATGCAGTGGAAGTAGTGGATAGATTCAAGGGATTAGATCTAGTAAATGGTGTACTTGAGGAACTATGGATAGAGTCCCATAATACTGTAAACTATCCCAAGGAAAAAGAAAAGCAAGAAGGCAAAGTGGTTATCTGAGTCATCTTTACAAATAGCTGAAGAAAGAACAGAAGCAAAAAGCAAGGAAGAAAGGGATAAGTACATTCAACCAAATGCAGAGCTTCAAAGAATAGCAAGGAGAGGCTCTTGCCTCTTAGGCCTTCTTAGGCCTTTTTCAATGAAAAAAATGCATAAGACTATAGAAGGGGAAGAACTAGAGATCTCCTCGGGAAAATTGGAAATATCAATGGAACACTTTGCCCAAAGGTAGGTACAATAAAGGACAGAAATGGTAGAGGCCTAGTAGATGCTTAAGAGAGTTAGAAGAAAAGAAAACACCAAAGAACCATACCAAAAAGATCTTAATGAACCTGATTACTCTGATGGCATGGTTGGTCACCCAGAGCCAGGCATTCTGGAGTGTGAAGTCAAGTGGACCTTAGGAAGCACTGCTGTCAATGAAGTTAGTAGATGAGATGGGATTCCAGTAGAATTATTCAAAACCCTAAAGGATGATGCCATCAAGGTGCTGCATTCAATATGTCAGCAAATCTGGAAGACTCAGCAGCGGCCACAGGACTGGAAAAGGTCAATCTTCATCCCACTTCCCAAGAAGGGCTGTACAAAAGAATGTACTAACCAGCCGGCAATTGCAGTCATCTCCCACGCTAGTAAGGTCATGCTTAAAATCTTGTATGCTAGGCTTCAGCATTATGTGAACCAAGAACTTCCAGATGTCGAACCTGGGTTTTTAAAAGGCAGAGGAACCAGAGATCAAATTGTCAACATTCACTGGATCATAGAGAAAGCAAGGGAATTCCAGAAAAACACCTACCTCTGCTTCACCGACTATGCTAAAGCCTTTGACTGTGTGGATCATAAAAAACTGTGGAAAGCTCTTAAAGAGATGGGAATATCAGACTATCTTACTTGTCTCCTGAGAAACCTATATGTGGGTAAAGAAGCAACTGATTGGTTCAAGTTTGAGAAAGGAAGAAGATAGTGCTGTCTTCTGTCACCTTGTTTAACCTATATGCTGAGCACATCATGAGAAATACCAGGCTGGATGAGTTACAAGCTGGAATCAAGATATGTGGGAGAAACATCAACAACCTCAGATATGCAGATGATACCACTCTAATAGCAGAAAGCAAAGAGGAGCTAAAGAGCTTCTTGATGAGGGCAAAGGAGGAGAGTGAAAGAACTGGTTTAAAGGTAAATATTAAACTAAGATCATGGATCTGGCCCCATTGCTTCATGGCAAGAGGGGATAAAATTGAAGTAATGACAGATTTCCTTCCTTTTCTTGGCCTTGAAGATCACTGTGGATGGTGACTGCAGCCATGAAATCAGAAGACGATTGCTTCTTGGCAGGAAAACTGTGACAAACTTCGACAGTATGTTAGGAAGCAGAGACACTACTCTGCCAACAAAGGTCCATGTAATCAAAGCTGTGGTCTTCCCAGCGGTCATGTACGGTTGTGAGAGCTGGATGGCAAAGAAGACAGAGTGCGAAAGAATTAATGCCTTTGAACTGAGGTGCTGGAGCAGATTCTTGAGAGTCCTTTGGACAGCAAGGAGATCAAACCAGTCAATCTTAATGGGGATCAACCCTGAATATTCACTGGAAGCACTGATGCTGCAGCTGAAGCTCCAATATTTTGGTCATCTGATGCGAACAGATGACTCATTGAAAAAGTCCCTGATGCTGTGAAAGACTGAGGGCAGAAGAAGGGGGCATCGGAGGAGGAGATGGCTGGATGGCATCACTGATGCAATGGACATGAACTTGGGCAAACTTCAGGAGAGGGTAAGAGACAGGGAGGTCTGGCCTGTTGCAGTCCATGGGGTTGCAAAGAGTCAGACACCACTGGGTGACTGAACAACAACAAAATGTTTTCCATCTATCTTTTTTATTTGAATCTCTAAATAATTCTTTTTGAAAGACCAGAAAGAGTATTACTAATTCTTCCATCTTTTCCAGAGAAGAAAGTCACACTTACCAAAACAAATTATATACCTACATTCAAAAATGAACAATAATGGAGAAGGAAATGGCAACCCACTCCAGTATTCTTGCCTGGAAAAGTCCATGGACAGAGGAGCCTGGAGGGCTACAGCCCATGGGATTACATGAGTGAGCATGTGTGCATGAGGGTGGAGGGAGACAGGTTGGTAGCAATAAGCTGGTAGAACTTTAAAAAAAAAAAAAGAGGAACAAATAGCAAAGATAAAGAAGAAAGCAAGATTTCAAAAGAATGATTAATAATCCTGCCACCATATTCCACTTCCTAGAGAAACCATCATTTTCTTAACTCTATTTAATAATAAATACAGTTTAATACTCTTTCTATCCATTAGTCTATCATCTCTCTCTACATATGTATATAAACAGCATCCTACAATGATTCACTCTCATTCGATATTTGAATTAACCATGTTATCTAAAAATTATTATAATAATATGGTACAAAAATATTTTAGTGCTTTATTCTCTGCCAGCCTCTTTGCTATGTGACTTGTACAGTATGTATAATAAATCTAATAAAGTATATTAAATATGTAAGGATACTTAAGTCATTTGCCCAAAGTAACCAGGAAGGAAAAAAGGATCCAATATATGTATTTCTTAGTTCTAGAAATATTTAACATTTCATAAAAGCATATTTATGTAACCATCTGCAATAATTATACTTAATGTTCCATTTTGGTTTGAAACTTTGCTAGAGATAGTAAAGGTGAGTTATTTTAGTTAATAGGCACCCCCTTCTTCGTTTTACAACAGTTACCTATCTGTCTTTTCCTAACAACGGAAAAATCAGCATTCATTTTCTCGCCTGTTTTCTAAGGGATATGTGTTTTCATTATCTTTTGTTTGTTAATCTTTCACTATCTTCTGCAGCAATTAGACTCAAAGAAGATAAGCCCAAAGTCTTCTGTCAAGTATTGAAATCCTTGGAAATCTAATAGGTGGTGCCTAGACATGATGCCTGCCTTTTTCTGCCGTGGACCCACCGCCAACCCACCCCTACCCTCGCCGCCCATACACATCACAGATTCGCTGCACTTCGAGCCCCTCTCAGCTGAGGAGAGAATGATCATCACAGTATTGATTCTGGTCGGGCGGCACTATTGAGTGAGCTGGCCATTAGATAACCTTGATTTTCAGCCTTTGTAAACTAATTATATCTATTAATCATGCAAGTTCCAGGATTTGTCTTTTCCAGTAAAAATGCTCCCAAAGAGCAACTTAGAACCTTAAAAAAAAAGAAAAAAACTCCACCTACCTCCTCCTAGTTCTGTTTATCCATCCAAAGCTTCAATTGTCTAGCCTTCACAATTGAAATGTTTCAAAAACAGTTATTCAGAAGAAATCAGAATGAATATTTAGTTTCATTAGGTACCTTAAAGAGGATTTTGTTTAATAACAACAGCATCAGAAAAATATAAAGTTAACAGAAAAAGAAGAGCTATTCAAGATAGATAGACTTGGGGTGAAATTCCATGACTAGAGAGAAAGCTCTATGTGATACGTCACTTTTAATCTGACAATAACATTTGCATTAAAATGATCTCATGGATATCACATATAGTACTGACAATAAAAATCCTGGTAATAATGTCTGTCCTTTATTGAGTGCTTGCCAAACAACAGATACGTGTAACCCTTGCCCTGTGATATGGAAAGCTTCAGATTTAGAGTCATACTAATGGCTGAAATTTCAACGGAGAGGTTTCTTCAACTTTGTCACCTAAAAATCATTAACATTAAATGATCTAAAGCCACACAGTCAGTATGTTAGCCACCAGACATATATCTGCTGAGCACCAAAACTGTGACTTGTATAAACAAGGAACTAAATTTTTAATTTTTGAATTTAATTTAAATTTTACTTAAAAAATAAAAACTGCAAAATATGTGTTATGTTAGATACAGCTGTACTATTTGGTAAGTCTACATTTCACTTTAACCGTTGTATCACAAAGGGCGTCACTGTGGTTATGGGTGAGTTAGGGCACTTGCATCATATATAGGCTTAAAAACACTTCACTGATCTAGTCAATGTTAATGGATTGATTTAATTAAATGAGTTTTCTTGCACATTGATATATGTTGTAAAATGTTTTATTTGTATCATTTATGCAGAGAGCCTGAATTATAATTATATTTATGTAGGTTGTAATTGGTATTTAACTTAAAATACTGTTTTTAATCATAATTAAATAATTTTTCTAATTTAAATTATAATTACAGAGTGCTTCTGATAATAGACCATCAAAATGAGTGAAGCAAAAATTGACAGAATTGAAGGGAGAAATAGACAACTCTACAAACATAATAGAGACTGTAATACTCCATCCTCAATAATGAATGGATGAGCCAGGCTGAAGGTAAACAAGGAAATAGAAGACTTGAACAACAATAAACCAACTAGATCTAGCTGATAGAGGGAGACCACTCTACCCAATGACTGCAGAACATACATTCTTCTCAAGTGTGCATGGGGCATTTTCCAGGACAGATGATATGTTAGGCCACAAATTCAGTCCTGATAGAGTTTTTTTAAGAAATAGATACCATACAAATTATCTTATCTGATCACAGTGAGATTAAGTAAGACATCAATGACAGAAGGAAAAGTAGAAAAATTATGAAATCATGGAAATTAAATGGCACACTCTTAACCAATGGATTAAAGAAGAAATCACAAGAAAAATTAGAAAATACTTAGAGTTGGATGAAAACAAAAACATGCAGAAACTTATGGAACACAGTAACAACAGTGCTAAAGGGAAAGTTTTTAGCTATAAATGCTTACATTAAAAAGTAAAAAAAGATCCCAGTTAGCAACCTATTACAATTTAAAACACTAGAGGAAGAAGAATAAATTTAAAACTGGCAGTAGTAAGGAAATCATAAATATTAAAGCAGAGGTAAACAGAATAAAGAATAGAAAAAAAAAAAAACTATGGAAAAAATCAATGAAATTAAAAGTCATTTGAAACCAATGAATTGACAGAGTTTTAGCTAGGTGAACTAAGAGTAAAAGATATCCAGTTACTAAAATCAGAGATGAAAGTGGGTATATCATTTCTAATTCTGTAGAATAAGAAAGATTAGAAAAGAGTATTGTGAATAATTATTTGCTAATAAGCTTGTTAACTTAGATGAAACTCTGTATAAATATTTTCCAGCAGGTGGCAAATTCAAATTTTGCTTTTTAGAAATATTTTTCTGAATGTTTTTAATCCATGGTTAATTGAATCTATGGATGCAGTGCCTGTGGATACAGAGGACTGACAGACTTAAGTAGGTGAATCTAATTTTCAAACTATAGTTCTAAAAATCTAAGTACAGGTGATGTGTTCTCAATAAAAATTCAGAATCTGAATTGTAATGTGCTTTAATTTTAAAGTATACATCAAATCCCAGAGTCTTAGAATGAAAATATATAAGATATCTCAATAATTTAATATTGACTATATGTTAAAATAATATGTTGAAAAATTTGTGTTAATTGAAATGTTATTGATATTAATTGTACTTTTTTTGTTTTACTTTCAAATGTGGCTACTAGAAAATTTTAAGTACTTTATCTGGCTTACGTTGTATTTCTATTGGACAGTTCTGTTCAGGTAACTGAGCAGTTTATTTGCTTGTTTCTTTCTGTCTTCTGTTTATTCATAAACTGGTGTGGAGCTTCCTTTGTGGCTCAGCTGGTAAAGAGTCTGCCTACAATGCAGGAGACCCAGGTTTGAGCCCTGGGTTGGGAAGATCCCCTGGAGAAACGAGAGGCTCACCACTCCAGTATTCTGGCCTGGAGAATTCCATGGACTGTCCATGGGGTCATAGCTTGTTTTCCTGCTTTTCAGATGAGTTAGAAGTTTCTGGAAAATCCATAATGCAGTTGCTATTTGTATGTCATTAATTTAGCATCAAGGTCACGTAAGAGTTATCAAGTTATGGTGAATTTGTTAAAATACAAACGTGTTAAAAATTTTGGGTCCTATTTGTATGATTCTACCATAATCTGCTATATTGCATGTATTTTGTCTATTGTATGCCCAGACCACAGATTCATCCATATTTTGTCTCAATAATGCCCATTCTCTACTGAACTAGTTATGAGTACCAAACAGTATCCCATAAATAAGAATTCCACCATGAGTGTAAAGTTGAGCAAGATTTCATTTTACTGTGTCAATGACTTTCTGAAAGTGTTAGGGCCAATAGAAATGTCTTCTTCCTAATGGAAGTCATACCATTAAAACAATTGTAAAAAAAGACATTTCACAGCTTTCCCCAAGGTGAATGCATTTCAGCCATAAGATGATTCTTTGTTTTTCTATACAGTGTCAAGGAAAAAGAAAAGAAGGAAATTTTAAAAGAAAAGAAAAAAAACAAAAACAGAGCCTGAGATCAATCAGTAAGCACTAAGTGAAAATAATGATATTAAGGGCAAATTGACCAAATTTATAAAACAATACACAGCAAAGTCTCTCCTTTCAGAGAACCTAGCATATATAATCTACTTAGTACCTATTTGTGGAATGAATCAATGTTCTGGCCAAATATTCGAAGCAGAAATTCTGATAATGTCGCAGACCCTCTTGGCCCTATAGATTTAAAGGGCATTTCTAGCTGATTTATACAGAATTTTAAATATTCTGAAATGCAATGTTAAGGCAGTTGCGAGCAATTAGAAATAAATGATGTAAACTGAGGATTAAACCCAAGCTTTATGTTTTTGCTCTTAGGTAGTTTGTCAGGAGTAGAGTAAATTATTTAACTGTGCCTAATCTCCTCAAGTGTGAAATGGAGAAAATAGTAGTATTCATTATAGAGGGTTATTCTCATAGGGATTAAACTAGTAATGGATAAAAATAGTTGTAAAAGTGCACATTACAGAGTAAGCATATAGGAGATGTTACCTGGATCATTGATTTAGTCACTAAGTTGTGTCCAACTCTTGCAATCCCATGGACTGTAGCTTGCCAGGCTCCTCTGTCCTTTTCCAGGCAAGAATATTGGAGTGAGTTGCTGTTTCCTTCTCCAGGGTATCTTCCCAACCTAGGGATTGAACCCAGGTTTTCTGCACTGCAGGCAGATTCTTTACCAACTGAGCTACCAGACCTGGATCAGTAAGCAAATTTAACCCATTCTTCAAAACCTGACCTCAGTTAACTTCTTCCATGAAATCACTCCACATTCACTCATTGCCTTCTTATACAAATGTCTTTATTGCTTATCTTTTCATTCATAAGTGTGTTCTTGTACAAATACAGTAGGCTTATGAAGTTTCTCCTGAAAGCAGTCACATGTCTGCTACTCTCTAACATATACATCCATAACCTGCTAAAATGCTGTTTGTCAAGAGCCTTCAATTCATACTTGACTATTTGCTTTTTGCTGTCCTTGTTCTACAGAGGCTTTTCTCTTTTTTTGGTCAGTTTCCCAAATTAGGTGGGATAATGTTCATTCATCCACTGAAATAAATAAAACAATATTTGAGTGGAAACCCTGGGAATGACCTAAGGAATTGCCAAGCTAATCAATGGTTAGCACTTATGGCAGAGGAACAGAGAAGATGAAAAACTACTTCTTGAATCACTAAATGGTGAAAGAGCTTAGACATTTGATTAGGACAGAAGTCATTGACACTGAATAAATATCATTGTCACACATATTTCTCTGGGTGCACCAGAAGAAACCAAAGAGAAAAGGATACATTGTGTTAAAAAAGGAAAGAATCATTTTTCTAGCTTGTGGAAAATAGAAAATACTATGGAAATTCACAGGTACTATCAGAAAGCAACAATATTGCCCATATTAGAAGAACTTGGTGGTATTTAAGTAAAATGGAAAATTTATTTATGTTGTCAATATTTGTTTGCTAGAGCATTTATCTCTCCCTAATTCACTGTTAACACTGCCCAAGAAATGTAACTTAACTCTAAGTTTGATGTGACCATTACAGATATCATCCTTATAAATGGCTACCATAAGTATTACTAATATTTTTGACTATATTGTTTCTTTGTATATGTGCTTTGGAGACAAAATATTAGCAAAATCAGCAAAAGAAAGTGCTGCATATTCCTAAGTATTAAGTGTGACTTGACTGATTGATAAATTCCTTTATTCCACTTGTGTGTATTAACTGATTATTACAGTAAGCATTGTTCTACAGCTTGTGATACAGAGGAAAATAATAATAAGCATTGTCTCCTGTCTAAGATAGAGAATTCATATGTAAATGAATAGATACATATTTTAATATCAAATTTCAGTACACATATCAAAACATACATGATGTGGTAAAATACTAGAGTTTTGTGACAAGGGCGGTCCTATTTTTAAAAGGCGGAATTAGCCTCCAACTAATAAAAATAAATGAAAAAAAAATAAAGTCCTCAACAGTGGACCAGAAAAAATAAAAAATAAAAAAAATAAAAGGCAGAGTCAGAGTAGATATTTGGGAGAGGCAAGCATGAAATGCCAAAATGAGCCTTGAAAATCTCTGAAAGGAAAACACTTCAGCAAGGGAAGAACACCTGGAGCAGTCCCAAGGTGGAGAGGAGCTTGACTTGTTTGAAAATCAGCAAGGAGGCCGTGATGATTGACGCAAAAATGGGCAACACTGAGAAATGAGGTGTAAGAGGTGAACAAGACCAGTCCAAGAAGAGGCGTCTAACGTCATTATAAGTGTGATGGGAAAACCTTATGGTATATCTGGTGTGTGCGTGTCTCTGTGTGTGTATGTACACCCAGAGACTTATTTTAAATCCTACTGGAGATGACATCTATACTGTTTTTAATCCAATAAAGTGTCAGTCACTCAGTAGCGTCCGACTCTCTGCAACCCTATGGACAGTACTCCGCCAGACTCCTCTGTCCATGGGATTTCCCAGGCAAGAATGTTCGAGTGGGCTGACATTCCCTTCCCTCCAGGGGATCTTCCTGACCCAAGGACCGAACTGAACCTCCTGCATCAACAGGCAGATTCTTTACCATCTGAGTCACCAGGGAAGCTCAAAAGATGCATTGTACTAGAAACACTCTTGTGTTTATTATTGTAGAAACACAGTTTCAGCCTTGAAACCAGCTTGTCCGTGGTTTCAAGTGGTTCCTGTTAGGTGGTTATTAGTTCTGCTTTATAGTTGAAGAAAGTAAGGTTCAGAGAGGTTGGTCAAATTTCAAAAGCCAGTGGTGGTGTCACCGTTGCAGCAGGAGCTCCTATGACTCTGTCCTTCTTTGTTTTTTTGGTCTATTGCACCCTGTCTTCCTAATGTAACATAAAAGTTTCATTATGTCCCCTGCATCTACCAGAACTTTTAAACACATGAAATCAGGTTAAAATGGAAAAGTACTTTAGTAAAGGATCTAGTATTATGATGCATATTTTGATGCATCTATATTTATCATTGTGTGTGTGTGGGTGGGTGGGTGGGTGAGCCTGCTCAGTCACTCAGCTGTGTCCGATTCTTTGTGATCCCATGGACTGTAGCCCACCGGGCTCCTCTGTGCATGGGATTTCCCAGGCAAGAATACTGGAGTGGGTTGCCATTTCCTAGGGATCAAACCCAGATCTCTTGCATCTCCTGCAGTGGAAGGCAGATTCTTTCCCATTAGTACCACCTGGGTAGCCATTATAATCATCATTAAATTCTTGCTATTACAATTCTGTAAGAAGAGGGCGTAATTATTTCTGTGTCATGGACAAGGGAAACCCAGGATCACAGAGTGTGTATTAACTAACCAAGGGTCACGTACTGAGTAGTAGCTGTTGAGCCAGGTTAGGATGTTCTTAACTCCATTTTTTATGCAACACAGATAAATGCCATCCAATTTGAGGGATGTCTGCTTATTTTGCTGAAATTATTTTTGCTGAGATAAATTATTTTGTGTTTTTAAATGATGGTGTGATCCATTTAATTTGTTCTTTTGTTCCCATCACAATTATCTGACTAAAGATTGTTTGTCCTACTATAGGGAGTTTATGTAGACTTATTTTTAACATGTCCAATAGTTCTGTGTCAAATTTTGAAGACTTAAATATTGCAAAAAAAAAAGTTTGTCAGTCTATTTAACTTCTATGTTAACACTGCCTTCACAGGAAGCAAGAAACCTGCAATGTAACCTCTTCGTTACACCTCTAATGGTCCTTGTGCTGTATGAGATAAATTGCTGCTACACAGAAAAAGTAAGTACTACCTTGTTAAAGTAGGAAGTTGTCAGATCTGTTTTAAACTCTAGGGTAAACTGAAATGAGAAACATTCTGTGGTATCTGAGTTACCATGTATCTTAGAATTTCTTCTCAAAGATACTCTGTCATTTCTTAGTGATGAAGTTATAAGGAGTTGGAAACAGAAAATGAAAAAAAAAAAAGAAGAAGAAGAAAGAAAGGACATGTAGAAGCTATTCTGAGTAACTTAGCATCATAAATATTGTCCCTAACTACTGGTTTGACCCTTGTAGAAGAAGTCGGAATGGATAAAGTTCTTGCTAGACTGATAACCAGGAAAGAATGATCTTATTTTGTCCCCAGGAAATCAGAGGGAGTGAATTATTGTTATGAGATAATCTCTACTTCTATGTGAAAAGTTTCATTACATCTAAATAAAGCTAAAATTCTGAGTGATTTCTAGTATCCCATATAGTTTAGTAAGGAGTTCATATTTCATGTATAAGTGTGGATGGGATTTTATTGCTACTATCAGCAGTATCAAAGATTACTCTCCTACTTCAGATTTTGTTCTTGTTTATCATATGCTTCATTCTGCCTCTGATATTTATCACTTGCATTTCCCAGAAAGAACAAAGAAACACCATTATCTGGCATCGTAACACTAAAAGCCCTGTTTTTTTCTTCTATTTCAAATTCTGCTGAAGCATTCTTCAATTCTCAAGTTTTTCTTTCAAAAGCATTACAGCTAAAGTGAAACACGAGGCTTCATTGCAGAAATCATTAAAGCAGTTTCTAACAGCAAATCAGGGAATCACAAAGACATAAATCCTGTTATTTTAAAACCATGAAGGAAGTGAAGGTCATTGAGAAGTCTGAATATTCTGCTTAGCCATGTGGAGTTAGACTCAAAGGATTAAGTTAGACATCCAAGAGATATGTTTTGAGATGAAGTTGCAAGTATTCTTTCTGGTGTCTCCCCCTCCCCAAGAATAAGCACAGAAAAAGAAATAAGTGCTCGGAAAGACAGTCATGCACGCAGTATGCATTGGGAGCGTTTACCTATGAAAGAGCCAAGCTACATAGTTTACAAAACTCAAATAAGTTACAATCATAACCAGGTAATTTAGTAAAAGGGTCAAAAATCAAAAGGATGAGCACAAATAAAATTGCAAAATTTAAAAAAATTCTGCAAACAAATACTGAACTTTGAGAGCCATATGTCAGTGATATGTAATAATTCAAAATACTCTTATAAAGTAGAAGAAAAAGATGCCAACTGTTGAACAAAGAAAATGTACATCTGTCTTTGTATTAATTAGATTTCCTAATTGTTCAAGATCAGGTGTCTAGTTAAAGAGAAACTGAGATTGTGCAAAAGGAGAACAATCATGGAAAAAAATATAATGTGGGAATATAGATGCAAAAGTCAAGAAAGGCCTTGCAAAGGTTAAAGGAAGTAGGAAGGTAGGAGAGGAAAATCAAAACATAAAAGCCATAGGATCTTATGACCCAGTAACTTCAATCCTAGATATATACATATATCAAGAGAATTAACACATATATCCATCAAAAGACACATACAAGACTGTTTATTCATCATAGCCTCAGACCTGGAACACCTGACTATGTCCAGCAACAGGAGACTGGAAAATACAAATCATGATTTATTTATACAATAAGATATTATGCACCAATAAAAAAGAATAAACCATTGACACATAAAACATCTTGGATACCTCTCATAGATATGTTGTGGCATAAAAGAAGCCAGACACAAAGAGTACCTATTGGAAACAGTCAAGACTGACTAATGTTGGAAGAAGTCAGGAAAGCAAGGGTACCTCCGGAGTGTGGCTGGCTGTTGGCGGAGAAGTAGGAGGATGACTATTTTTGAGTGCTTAATATGTTTATGTTAATCTGGATGGTAATTGAGTGGGTGTACACAATATGAAACACCTACAAACTGTAGATTTGAGTTCAGTTTTAATACTTTTTGCATATATTTGTACTTCAATTTTTAAGTAGGAAAAGTATCCGGAAGGGTATATTAAGAAGGAATGCCATATAGGTCCAAAACTTCCCAAGGCACTGTGTCCACAAACAAAGGAAAGGAAACCATGTGAAGAGGAAGGACAGCTTTTAGATTCTGTAGTTCCCCTTTTAGTGATTCTCGGGATCATTAGTTTTTAAAGCATAATAAAAACATTTGATTATTCCGCAGCCAACACATTTCAGTAATGCAACTTCCTCCTCTATTCCTAAGACATAGATGGGGTCTTTGTCCTAGACACCAGATCAGAAAGGATTCATGGTATAGTGGCTAGGCGTATCCCATGACTCATTATGCAATGAAACGTTTGTCCATCCATTCATTCACTACTGCAAGTTGGAAGGTGTAGGTATACTTGCTTGCATGGCATTAGGCAGGAGAGGTAGAGATGTAAGTCTGCAGAGACTTATGTAAGCCAAAAGCTACAGGGTGCTGCTGAAGAGTTTTAAGCAAGTGAGTGAATTGATCAGATTTGTAGGTATTGACAAGACTGTGAATCACGCAGGAAGAGCACATTACAGAAAATGAAAGAAATGCAACCAGTAAGTGACTAAGGTCTGGCTTATACTACTGGCAGAGGAGATTTAGGAGAGGAAATAGCTGTGAAATCCAAAATGTGGAAAAAATATATCAAGATCTAGGAGGTTATGGTATGCTATGTGTGAGGTATAAAACTAGGTTACTCTTTGGTTGTTTGTTAATCAACATCTGTCTCGGGACTCTCCATATATTAAATCTTTTAACCTGCAAGCAGCTCTAATAGGACGGTACTATTACCAGCCTCACATTGTGAAGGAGGGCAGTGAAGCACAGAACACTTAAGCAGTTTACCTAAAAGTTAGCTAGGAATAGCAGAATGAGGGTTTTTTTACCTAGACCAGTGATCCCAGGTTCTGTGCTCATAATCACTGAAAGAAAACGGGAGCTGTCCAGGCGAGGGGGTGGTGGCGGGGCGGGGGTGGGGGGGACAGTATTAGATCAAAGAAGGGTCTAAAAGACACAAGTAATGGCCTGTCCCAGATGGGGTATCTCTAATGGTGGCGGGTGAGGGCTGATGGAAAATAGAGTGAGCAGAGAAATGCACGGACGATGGAAAATCCTTGCACGTCACTTCAAAAATGCCGGGCTTTTCCACCACTCCTGAAAGAAGTTGAACTATTGAAATTATGAAAGTTCATCAAAAAGACTTCAATTTCTAGAAAACTTTAGTTCGGTTTCTCAACTGCCAAAGATGAGACTGGACAAGTTGTGTAGTCTCTCTGAATTTCACAAAGTTTGCTTTTAAGTGGAGATCATTGGCAAGATTAAAAATAAAGGTCTTGGTAAATTCCAAAGATGCCAAGCTTTACATACATATTTATTCTCTGCCTGATTCTAGAAAGGCTCGGTGGTGTGTGTGCATGCATGTGCACGCTTATGCACAGTCGTGTGCAACTCCTTGTGACCCTATGGACTGTAGCCAACAAGCTTCCCCTGTCCATGGAATTTTCCAGGCAAGAATACTGTACTGGGGTGCCACTTCCTACTCCAGAGGGTCTTCCCTACCCAGGGATCAAACCTGCATCTCTTGCATCTCCTGCCTCGGCAGGCAGATCCTTTACCACTGCGCCACTTGGGAAGCCTTGGTGGTGATAAGATTGGTTATAAAACACTTTTAGTACTAACAAAAAGTAAGTGGAAGAAAAGCAGACTTGTCATCATTGCTTATGTTGTCAAGAAAAGACACAAGCATCCCTTGACGTTAGGTACAGTTGTAGCACTCCCCTGCTGCCTATTATCTGTTTCTTAGTTCCAACTTCAGAGGAACTTGATTTGATGTTCCCTCTAGATATGCTGTAGAGTGGTGATTCACAGAGGCAGATTTTTCTCTGGATAAGAAGTTGGAGATCACAACTAGCTGGAGATGTAATTAAAGCAGATCCAGAAAGTATAAAGACAAGAAGCTTGCAGAACAAAAGATGAGAGGCAAGTAAACTGTATCCCCATCCCCTACAAAAAAATGTGCTTTTGATGAAATTCCTCCAGGAGGTTGGAAATAACTGTGGAAATCTTGCAAAGCCCATGTGATCCCACAGGGAGTTTATGTTAATCTTGATCTCTCTTTACCTTCCTATGCAGAATGTGCCAAAGTTAGGATTTCAGGCAGTCTTGTGACCATGCTCCTCTATCACAAATCAAGTGGAGGAGGATTAAACAGGGAGGAGAAGAGGAAGCAAGGAGGGCTTCCCTGGTCATTCGGGGGTAAAGAAGCCACCTGCCATTGCAGGAGACACGGGTTCCCTCCCTGATCTGGGAAGATCCCACATGCAGCAGAGCAGCTGGGCCTGGGCGCCCCAACTCCTGAGTCTGTGCTCCAGAGCCCAGGAGCCACAGCTACTGAAGGCTGAAGGCTCTGGAGCCTGTTCTCTGCAAGAGAAGCCCCTCCAAAGAGAAACTCAAGCACCCACAGCTGGAAAGGGGTCCCTGCCTGCCTCAACGAGAAAAAAGCCCATGCAGCAATGAAGACCCCACACAGCCAAAAGGAATAATAAACAAATAAATAAATAAAATTATAAAAAAGAAGAAGAGGAAGGAAGGAGATGACATGCACCACGTTTGTAAAGTTGGTGAGTAAGCTGCAGCACGCAATAGCATATACACCACATGAGCATGATGATGATATAAATCCAATACTAAGTAGACTGTGAAATTGCATTAGCAACTTACTTGTCATATAGAAGGCTTTTCATTCTCATTTTAATAGATTGAATCGTCTCCGTTTTAAACAGGCCTGCTTGTACACAGTAGGTAAGCAAATAAATCGGACCCTGTACAGTCAATCTGTCGGTTTCCTGATCGATACTGACTGCTACAACCAAATTGATTACACAGCAATTCTTTGAACAACCAAAATTAACAGACTACAAGGTACATTTTTTTTTCAAATATATGCATAACTACCACTTATTGTGTTCAATCGATACACAGACAATGACTCTTTGATTAATAGATCACTGGAAACCCTTGGGTCATGTCTTCCTCCCTCCTCCCCTGCTCTCTCTCACCCTCCCTCCTTTCTTTCAGCTCATTATTCAGTCCCTACATTTTGTCTGACTCTTTGAGACTCCATGGACTGCAGCACGCCAGGCTCCCTGTCCTTCACTCTCTCCCAGAGTTTGCTCAAACTCACATCCATTGAGTCAGTGATGCCATTCAACCATCTCATCCTCTGTCATCCCCTTCTCCTCCTGCCTTTGATCTTTCCCAACATCACCATTTTTCTAATGAGTTGGCTCTTTGCATCAGGTGGCCAAAGTATTGGAGCTTCAGCTTCAGCATCAGTCCTTTCAATGAATATCCAGGGTTGACTTCCTTTAAGATTGACTGGTTTGATCTCCTTGTAGTCCAAGGGACTCTCAAGAGTCTTCTCCAGCTACACAGTTTAAAAGCATTAGTTCTTCAGCATGCACCCTTCTTTATGACCCAACTCTCACATCCATATATAACTCCTGGAAAAACCACAGCTTTGACTCTTATAGACCTTTGGATCAGTGAGGTGATGCCTCTGCTTTTTAATATTGTCTAGGATGGTCATAGCTTTTCTTCCAAGGAGGAAGTGCCTATTAATGTCATGGCTGCAGTCACCATCTGCAGTGATTTTGGAGCCCACAAAAATAAAATCTGTCACTGTTTCCTTGTTTCCCCATCTGTCTGCCATGAAGTGATGGGACCGGACGCCACAGTCTTCGTTCTCTGAGTGTTGAGCTTTAAACCAGCTTCTCCAGCCTCCTTTCACCTTTATCAAGAGGCTCTTTAGTTCTTGTCCCCTTTCTGCCATTAGAGTGGTACCATCTGCATATTTGAGGTTGTTGATATTTTTTGCGGCAATCTTGATTTCAGCTTGTAAGTCATCCAGCCCAATATTTCTCATGACGTAATCTGCATGTAAGTTAAGTAAACATGGTGACAGTATACAGCCTTGAATACTCCTTTCCCAATGTTGAACCAGTCTGTTGTTCTATTTCTGGTTCTAACTGTTGCTTCTTGACCAGCACACAGGTTTCTTAGGAGACAGTTAAGGTTGTCTAGCATTCCCATCTCTTTAAGAATTTTCCACAGATTACTAATTTATTGTAAAGGATACTGAAGGATAAAATTCAACAACCAAATAAGAGAAATACAAAGGATGAGGTTTCAAAGGAAGGAGCTTTTGTCCACATGGAGTTTGGGGCCTGGTTTGGTGGTTAATGGGCTTCTCTGGTGACTGAGTTGTAAAGAATCTGCTTTCCAATGCAGGAGACTCTGATTTGGTCCCTGGGTCAGGAAGATTCCCTGGAGAGGAAAATGGCAACTCTCTCCAGTATTCTTGTCTGGGAAATCCCATGGCAAGAGGAGCCTGGTGAGCTGCAGGCCACAGGGTTGCAAAGACTCAGACACAATTTAATAACAAAACAACTGCAACAAATGGTGGCCAATGGAAGTGTGTGATTCGTCAGCTCGGAAGGTCACCAAAGCCTCTGTTTCTGAGGTTTTTATGGAGATTTCATTACATAGGCATGATTCATAAATTACCTGGCCATTAGTAATTGATTCAGCCTCTATCCCCTCTGCCCTCCCTGGAAATTGTGGGGTGGGACTGAGTGTTCCACCCATCTATTCAAGGTTTGTTCCCCTTGCAACCAGTCCCCATCCTTAGATGCTTTCCAAACTTTACTTTATAACAGAAAACCAGTGGCTTTTATGAATAGCAAGACACCCACTTCATCCCCATGGCCCTGAAATATCTTCAAGAACTGGGAACAAGAGACAAAGTGAAAGTGAAGTCACTCAGTTGGGTCCGACTCTTTGCGACCCCATGGACTGTAGCCTACCAGGCTCCTCCGTCCATGGGATTTTCCAGGCAAGAGTACTGGAGTGGTTGCCATCTCCTTCTCCACAGAATATTGCAACAAAGTCGTTCCCATGACACCCACCACTCAGGGCACTCTGAGGGCTCTAGATGCTGCAAAATCATTGAGGAAGCCCAACTATATATTTCTCAGCTGGGTCATCTGAATGATCAAACATGTATTTATTATAAGTGACAATTTTGTACAAGCCGCTTCCGAGTGGCTTTCTTGGTGTCTAGTATAAGCAGGATGTGCCTTGGGGGCTACCATGTTTGGGAAGAAAGGATATGAGAGGAGTTTGGGAGTTGGTATGACTTGTCACCCTCCCTCCCTTCTTACGCAAGTCTCCTTAGTTTTTCCTTCTTTTTTCACTCCCGACATTCACCTGTGCATATGTGATGTTCACATTTAGTGCATTTAAGCATTGTATTTGCTAGCTCATGTTAGTGACATGATCTGCAAGGAGCAGTTGGCAAATAGCACTTAAACAAAACAAATTATTTGCTTCAAGTGCACGAAAAGAGAGATGAGTGTTCCTTGAACTTGTCTTGAGAGAAGCAGTGTTTGTGTTGGGGGAAGGGGGGTGATGGGGTGGGGAGATTGAGGTGGTCGTATAGTTTTAAGATGTATCCTGTGATGTTTCATTGGCATTATCCCCAAATTAGTCCTGGATTTTTAAAAATTTATGATATTTCCCCAAATATGCTGCTGCTGCTAAGTCGCTTCAATCGTGTCCGACTCTGTGCGACCCCATAGACGGCAGCCCACCAGGCTCCCCCGTCCCTGGGATTCTCCAAGCAAGAACCCTGGAGTGGGTTGCCATTTCCTGCTCCAATGCATGAAAGTGAAAAGGGAAAGTGAAGTCTCTCAGTCGTGTCCGACTCTTCGCGATCCCATGGACTGCAGCCCACCAGGCTCCTCCATCCATGGGATTTTCTAGGCAAGAGTACTGGAGTGGGTTGCCATTGCCTTCTCCTTCCCAAATATAGTTGTAGACAATTTGCAGTATTTCTCTCATGATCGATCGATGTTATATGTTTAAGAGAATATTGAAAGTAAAGACATTTGGCAAAATAAAAATTTAACTAATATATAGCTATAAATTATATATTTCAAAGGCTATAAAGAATAATTCTCCTTTGTGAAAATGAAACAAACAAAAAAATCAAGTTTCCATATCTCTCTCCTCATCTCATTTTGACCCAGAATGCGGCTGCTCTTTTGACAGTGTAGAGTTACAGAGGAAGAACACTTGTCTCGGCTGTCTGAGTATTGAACACCAGATGAACCCTATGTCTTATCTCTACAGCTGGAGTCCTGAATATTGGCAGGAGGGGACATGGGAGAAATTTTGTTTGCTGCAGCTAATCTTACACTTCATTAGCGCCTTAGTGACTGGTAATCTCACTTCATTAAATGTGTTTATTTCGTAGTGTCAGCTTTCCATCTGAAATACCCTTAAATAATAGTGGCGGCTCCTTTAAGACAGGTGCCTCACAAAAGTGAAGAATAAAATTGTGCTGGAACAGGCGATAATACCATTAGGGCTTTAATTTAAAATGAACAGCACAGGGTCATTTGGGTATTTCATATTGAGAGATTAAAACTCTTATGCTGGGAAATGTAATACAAAAATTGTAGTATAGTTTTTTGAAAGCCCATTTCTGATGAATTTTAGGGAATAGTTAAACTTGGAAAAAGGTACCTTACTTTATTTTCTTCTAAATTTAGTAATAAAGCAATGATGTCAATGATGAGAGTAAGGTGAGAATAAACACATGAAAGGAAAATGAAAGCAATGACTGAAGATATCTCCCTGGAATTATATTAAAAATTATGTAAAAAAATAGATATCACACATGTGCATGCGAATAAATTACTCTGAGCTCAGCATATGTGAAATGATCAAATCCTAATGCTAAAGGATAAGTTTAAGACTCATTGCGATATGACTCCTGTGCTCACTAAGGTATTCTCTGATAGCAGAAATTCACTGTTTCATGATACTTATTAATTCTTTGGCTGTAATCTCAGTCAAATAAAAGGTAATATAACCAATTCTAAAGCGCTTGCTTACCCCAGGGACTTCAAATGAAGTTCAGATTCTTTGGATTTGTGTCAGAGACTACTAATAAACATTGCATATGAAGATCTTTTTATTCTTTTAGTGAAAAATATTCCTAGTCAGTCTCTACCCTTGATTTTAGTCACCTCCAGGGGAATCAATTTAACTGACACTGCTTCAAATAAAAGCATTTTAGAGGCAATTTTCTCTTGTTTCCTGCTGCAGTAGTTTATGTAGAGAAAATCTATCAATATATTTTAATAGAAATCAGAAACACCTAACTCTTTGCATATTATCATATATTATCTGAGGGATAGTATTCACTGGTATTGTGATTTTAACTTCTTACCTATATTTACCGAAATATTTGTAAGAGATATCACCAATCAGTTTGCATAAGCTTCAGAAAATATCCAGTGAGTGCACCTATGTTGACAGAAAGCTTTATTATTCTTTTGTATTCTCTTTTGCTAAATAACTTTTAATATCAATAATAAGGTAAGATAGGATAGTGACAGAATATCTTTTTACTATCATAACCAGAAGAAAGATCAAAATGGTAAAAAAAACTAAACCCATAATTACAGAAAAAAAAGATGTTACAGCATGATAGTGACATAAAATATAGTTATCTGGAGTTAAATGGACCCACTCAAATTAAGAGGACATATCCTGATGGACTTGTATGTTTTGCTGCAAATATGTTGGTTATTTCACTTACTTAGAGATAGTAAATGAGAGTCTACTATGTTTGAGGCACTGTTTATGATCTAGGAATCAGAAAAAGTGTTAAAACAACAGATAAAATCTACCTCATGGTGAAAAAATTGTACTGAAAGTGAGGGAAAACATCTTGTGGATGATACACAGTGCCCAGTGACAGACGAATGCTGCTATTGAGAGCACCCACAATAAAGATGCAGTAAAACAAAATAAAACAAGCTCCTTCATAGAATCCAAAAAACATGCTGGGGAAAGCAGAAAGTTAGATACAATGATAACTGGCTGGGCCAAGATTCCAAAAAAGAAAGAACTTCAAAAAGGTGATCTGATTATATCTGTAGTCACTTTTGCCTTTATAGTAATTTCTGGTTATCAATAGGGGTAGAAAGTTGAAAACTTATCCACTGAGTATTTCTGCTAGTGTTCAGAATAAAATAGCAAAAATTTGGACAGAGGTTGAAGGTGGACTCAAGAACATAACTAGTTGCCTTATTGATACATTGGCCATATTTTAGAGCAGCATAGATTGAAAGGCATAGATTTAAATTTTTAAAAGGGCTATAAAAAGAAGAATTGAAGGGTCAACAATTTCCTGAGACAAAGGTTAGTGTGCCATACTTAACCAGGGTTAGAGGCTTAAAGAAAATAAGCTCTTTATTGAAAACCTGAAGATGGAGCCCTACCAAGAAAGCAAGTTGGCTACTATTCAAAAGAGTGTTTTGTTAAAATAAGCTGTCTCCAGTCCTTACGTATGGCAAATTTGAAGTAAACACTTCTCTAGTAGCCTCGCCAGGCACATTTTACATATAATTTCAGATTTAATCAGAAATTACTCCACACGTCATAACAAAGGCAACATGTCTAAAATCTAAGAAAAATATCAGACAACAAAGGTCAATCCACAAATGTTCTATATACATTTAATCATAAAGGACAATATAATTATGATAAAGATACTTAAAATTATGAAAAAATGAAGACAAAGTTGAAATATGGACAATTTAACCTGATGATTATAATCTTCAAAATAATCAAGGGAAATTCTAGAATAGAAGTATGTTTCAATATCTTAAAATTAATCACTGTAACTCAGCAAATCAACATACTAAAAAGAATAAACAATGATAAGCTCAAAAGATGAATAAAAAGCATTTGGGATTTTTCAGTATCTATCGTTGATCAAAATTTTCAGCAAACTAAATCCGATCAGGAAAACCTATAAAAACTTAAAACCAATGCAATCTGTAAGAGTACCAAGGTGATGATGGCTCTTTTTAACACTCCTGTGAAACATTATACTAGGAGTCTTATGCAATGCAGTAAGCCATGAAAGAGAATTAAAATACAGACAGATTAGGAAAATGACAAAAGTTTCTCCATTCTCATGACGCTGTATAAATTTTCGTAAAGAATTTGCCCAAAACGATGCTAGAACAAATAAGTGATTGTTCATGGTCACAGGATATAAATTATTTAAAAATCAATTGTATATCCATGTATTAGCAATGAACTACTGGATATTGAATTTTTTAAAGTATCATTTGCAATATTTCTAAAACGATTATGAAATACTTAAATGAAATCTAACAATATGCATGCATAATTTGTGTGATAAAACTACAAAATGCTGATAAAAATAATGAAAGAAGATTTAAGTAAATGGAGAGATACATATTCTTGCTGGATTGAGAGACTCAAGACTCATTATTAGGATATTAATCCTTCCCAAACTAATCTATAGATTTGAGGTCCCAATCAAACTCCTGCCAACATTTTTATATTAAAAAGGTAGTTGATTCTAAGTTTTGCATGGAAAGGTAATAAACTGAAGTATCCAGAACAATCCTGAAAACGAAGTCAAATTTGAAGGGCTCATGATACATAGTTTAAAAGCTCAGTATAAAATGACAGTTATTAAAACATCACTGTATTTTACTATATACAAAGTAAACCATTAGCTGAAAGAGCCAGAAGAGTATTGAAAAAGAAGATCTAATTTGAAGGACTCACTATGCCTAATTTTAAAAAGTATAAAGTGACAGAATGATTAAAACAGTACTGCATTGTACTATATACAAAATTAATCATTAACCCAAATGTATGACCAAAATTAGTTTTTTTAATTTAAAACAATTTTATAGAAGAAAGCTGCATGATTAATTACACGCAAAATTGCTAAATCTCAATTATCAATGACAGAAATGCAAATTAGCATGATAATTTACTATTTTATTTTTTTCGTTTATTTTTATTAGTTGGAGGCTAATTACTTTACAATATTGTAGTGGTTTTTGCCATACATGACATGAATCAGCCATGGATTTACATGTGTTCCCCATCCCGATCCCCCCTCCCACCTCCCTCCCCGTCCCATCTGGGTCTTCCCAGTGCACCAGCCCTGAGCACTTGTCTCATGCATCCAACCTGGGCTGGCGATCTGTTTCACAATTGATAATACACATGTTTCAATGCTAATCTCTCAGATCATCCTACCCTCGCCTTCTCCCACAGAGTCCAAAATTCTGTTCTATACATCTGTGTCTCTTTTTCTGTCTTGCACATAGGGTTATCGTTACCATCTTTTTAAATTCCATATGCATGCTTTAGTATACTGTATTGGTGTTTCTCTTTCTGGCTTACTTCACTCTGTATAATGGGTTCCAGTTTCATCCACCTCATTAGAACTGATTCAAATGTATTCTTTTTAATGGCTGAGTAATATTCCATTATGTATATGTACCACAGCTTTCTTATCCATTTGTCTGCTGATGGGCATCTAGGTTGCTTCCATGTCCTGGCTATTATAAACAGTGCTGTGATGAACATTGGGGTGCACGTGTCTCTTTCAGGTCTGGTTTCCTCGGTGTGTATGCCCAGGAGTGGGATTGCTGGGTCATATGGCAGTTCTATTTCCAAATGCAAACTAGTACAGCCACTATGGAGAACAGTGTGGAGATTCCTTTAAAAACTGGAAATAGAACTACCAAAATTAGTGTAAAAGTTTTGAAGATAATCTAGGAGAAAGTCTTTATAATATTAGATTAGATATATTATATTCTTTATTTTTTATATTTATTATTATCTTTTTCATTTATTTACATTAGGTGCAGGCTAATTAATTTACAATATTGTAGTGGTTTTGGCCATACATTGATATGAATCAGCCATGGATTTACATGTGTTCCCCATCCTGAACCTCTCTCCCACCTCCTTCCCCATCCCATCCCTCTGGGTCATCCCAGTGCACCAGCCCTGAGCACTTGTCTCATGCATCAAACCTGGATTCTTAAGATATGATGCCAAAATCATGGTACACACACACACACCAAAAAAATGATACATTGGAATTCATTAAGATTAAGAACTTCTGTTTTTTGAAAGACAACATTAAGGAAGTTAAAACAATTCATAGACAGTGAGGAAATATTTGCAAATCACATATCTGCAAAAAGACTGTATCCAGAATACATAAAGAAATACCAAAATCAGTAACAAGAAAATAAACAACCCATTAAAATAGTAGGCATTCAGTTTGAAGAGATGCATCACCAAAAACATGCATAGATGCCAAACATGTAGATGAACAATTTTTCAGCATCATTAGCTTTTAGGAAAATGTGAATTAAACATACAGTGTGATACCAAGACCTACCTCTTACAATGGTTAGAAAAAACCAACAACAAAATCAATACACACTGGCCATATAAATTGTGGACAAAGTTGAAAAACAAATGGAACTCAAACATATTTATGGAATTAATGCAAAAATGGATAATACTACTTTGGGAAATAATTTAATAATATCTTAATAAAGTTAAACTCAAACTTATTACACAACCTAGCAATCGCGCTGCTAGGTGTTTCAGTTAGGTTTAGTTTAGTCCAGTTTCTCAGCTGTGCCTGACACTTTGTGACCCCATGAACTGCAGCATGCCAGGCCTCCCTGTCCATCACCAATGACGGACTCTACCCAAACCCATGTCCATTGAGTCGGTGATGCCATCCAACCATCTTATCCTTTTTTGTCCCCTTCTCCTCCTGCCCTCACTCTTTCCCAGCATCAGGGTCTTTTCCAATGAGTCAGCTCTTCGCATGAGGTGGCCAAAGTATTGGAGTCTCAGCTTCAGCATCAGTCCTTCCAATGAACACCCAGGACTGATCTCCTTTAGGATGGACTGGTTGGATCTCCTTGCAGTCCAAGGGACTCTCAAGAGTCTTCTCCAACACCACAGTTCAAAAAGCATCAATTCTTCGGCACTCAGCTTTCTTTATAGTCCAACTCTCACATCCATGACTACTGGAATGACTACTGGAAAAAATGACTACTGGAAAAAACATAGCCTTGACTACATGGCCTTTGATGGCAAAGTAATGTCTCTGCTTTTAAATATGCTATCTAGGTTGGTCACTACTTTCCTTTCAAGGAGTAAGCATCTTTTAATTTCATGGCTGCAATCACCATCTGCAGTGATCTTGGAGCCCAAAAAATAAAGTCAGCCAGTGTTTCCACTGTTTCCCCCTCTATTTACCATGAAGTGATGGGGCCAGATGCCATGATCTTAGTTTTCTGAATGTTCAGCTTTAAGGCAACTTTTTCACTCTCCTTTTTCACTTTCATCAAGAGGCTCTTTAGTTCTTCTTCACTTTCTGCCATAAGGGTGGTGTCATCTGCATATCTGAGATTATTGATATTTCTCCTGGCAATCTTGATTCTAGCTTGTGCTTCCTCCAGCCCAGCGTTTCTCATGATGTATTCTGCATATAAGTTAAATAAGCAGGGTGACAATATACAGCCTTGATGTACTCCTTTTCCTATTTGGAACTAGTCTGTTGTTCCATGTCTAATTCTAACTGTTGCTTCCTGACCTGCATACAGGTTTCTCAAGAGGCAGATCAGGTGGTCTGGTATTCCCATCTCTTTCAGAATTTTCCACAGTTTATTGTGATCCACACAGTCAAAGGCTTTGACATAGTCAATAAAGCAGAAATAGATGTTTGTTCTGGAACTCTCTTGCTTTTTTGATGATCCAGTGGTTGTTGGCAATTTGGTCTCTGGTTCCTCTGCCTTTTCTAAAACCAGCTTGAACACCTGGAAGTTCTTGGTTCACGTGTTACCGAAGCCTGGCTTGGAGAATTTTGAGCATTACTTAACTAGCGTGTGTGATGAGTGCAATTGTGTGGAAGTTTGAGCATTCTTTGGCATTGCCTTATTTGGAATTGGAATGAAAACTGACCTTTTCCAGTTTTGTGGCCACTGCTGAGTTTTCCAAATTTGCTGGTATATTGAGTGCAGCACTTTAACAGCCTCATCTTTTAGGATTTGAAATAGCTCAACTGGAATTCCATCACCTCCACTAGCTTTGCTCGTAGTGATGCTTATTAAGGCCCACTTGACTTCACACTCCAGGATGTCTGACTCTAGGTGAGTGATCACACCATCGTGATTATCTGGGTCATGAAGATCTTTTTTGTACAACTTTTCTGTGTATTCTTGCCAGCTCTTCTTAATATCTTCTGCTTCTGTTAGGTTCATACCATTTCTGTCCTTTATTGAGCCCATCTTTGCAAGAAATATTCCCTTGGTGTCTCTAATTTTCTTGAAGAGAAATCTAGTCTTTCCCATTCTATTGTTTTTCTCTATTTCTTTGCATTGATTGCTGAGGAAGGCTTTCTTATCTCTCCTGGCTATTCTTTGGAACTCTGCATTCAAATGGTTCTGTCTTTCCTTTTCTCCTTTGCTTTTCACTTCTCTTCTTTTCACAGCTATTTTAAGGCCTCCTCAGACAGCCATTTTGCTTTTTTCTCCAGTGAAACGAGATGTATACTCACACAAAAGCATGATGGAAATGTTCGTATTCATGTTATTCACTATTCATTATTAACAGAAGTGGGTGACAACCCACATATTCCCTATTGGGATGAGCAAGCTGAGATACAACCACGCTGTGAATTACTACTGGGCTGCAGGTACTGGCACATGCAATGTCACTGATGGGTTGCACATGCATCAGGCTAAGTGAGACAGTTTAGATGCCAAAGTCTGTGTACTCTATTACCCTGTACATGGCACCTGTAAAGGCAAAACGATTCAGCGAAAAGATCATTGTTTACCAGACCATATGGAGAGAGCTGATTCCAAAGAGGCGTGAAGAATTATTTTTGATATTATGTAAATGTACTGCATCTTGATTGTGGTGCTGTTTTTATAACTATTGGATTTGTCAAAATTTGCAAAGTCTTCATGACTAAGAACAGAATCTATAGTATACAAATTATGTCTTAATTTATAAAACCAAGTAAACCACTGTATTTTATCATATTTGTAGAAAAAGGTGGCAATCTTAACAAATGTCATAAAGACATTTCACAAAATTAAACATCTATGAAAGATTTTTAAAAATTATTAACATATTATAATTAGAAAATAACTTCCTTAGTCTAATTAGGACTACACAGAGTTTTAATAAGCATCTGACTTAATTGTGACCTATTATTAATATAATCAGTAAGAGAAAGGAAAAGCTTAATTTTTGGAAAAGTGGAAATAAATCTGTCACAATTTCTATTTAACATGATGTATACATAGAAAATCTAAAGAAACTATGACATTTAGTAAGTTATCTGGGAAGATTTAAATCTACAATGTAAATACAGATAATTCAATCATTTCTATTTACCACTCACAAACAGAAATGAAAATTTAAGGAGCACAGAGTTTACAATATCACCCATAAATCTCAAATATTTGCTAGTGATTCTAACATAAGAGTGTAAAATCTCTACTCTGAATAATCCATATCAGTATTAAAACATTAACACATCTAAATGTTGGGAGAAATATAGCATGCTCATGTAAAGTTTGGAAAGTGTTAGTCACTCAGTTGTGTCCAACTCTTTGCGACCCCATGGACTGTAGCCCTCCAGGCTCCTCTGTCCAAGAGATTTTTCCAGGCAAGAATACTAGAGTGGGTTGCCATTTCCTTCTTCATGGGATCTTCCTGACCCAGGGATCAAACCTGGGTCTCCTGCATTACAGGCAGATTCTTTACTGTCTGAGCCACCAGGGAAATCCTATGTTTATGTAACAAACACTAAGTGCTCTGAAGAAGTCAGATCTCATTGAACTGGAGTTAATTCACTCTCTTTAAAAAATTGCTGCCCTTTTAATGGAAATCAGTCAATTATAAAATTTATGTGGAAATCTGCAAGTTTCAGATACCCAAAACAGTCTTGAAGAAGAGTAAAGCCTGGAGACTTACATGCAAGACACAACCTTTATTTTGTTGCTGTTGTTATTTAGTTGCTAAACCACATCTGACTCTTTTGCAACCCCATGGACTGTAGCCCTCTAGGCTCCTCTGTCCATGGGATTTCCAAGGCAAGAAGAGTGGAGTGGGTTGCCATTTCCTACCTCCAAGGGAACTTCCTGACCCAGGGATTGAACCCAAGTCTCCATTGGCAGGCAGGTTCTTTGCCACTGAGCCACCAGGAGAAGCCTAATCTTTATTTTAAATGATGTCAACTAAAGCAGCAGAGACACACAAAATGAATAATGTAATGGAGCTGACCGAATAGACACTGTTCTACACATACATGATAAACTGATTTGCTATGGAGAATGAATAGTCCTTTTTATAAAATGGTGCTGGGAAAATTGAATTTCTACCCTTACTTTAATCTTACATAAAAGTCTACTTTAGGAGGATTAAAAACATAAATGTGCAAGGTAAAACAATAAAGCTTTTAGACTAAAGCATAAGAAAATATTTTTATGACCTCAGGTTGTCAAAGAGTATTTGCAAAGAACATGAAATGTTAACAGAGAAAAGAAAGTAAATGATCAATGGAAGCTTAGTAAAACTAAGCACATTTTTTTTTCACCAAACAGAAACATTAAAAACTTAGAAAGTAAGTCTCATATTGGGAGAATCTGTTTGTACAACACAGAGTTGAGAGAGAATTTGCATTTAGACTATAAAAATAAATCATAAGCAACAATATTTAAAAGAAAGACTAAACAATAGATAAATGGAAATTTTAACAGGGAATTCATAAAGAGGATATATAAATCTCCAATGGACACATTAAAAATAGACATTTCAACATAATTAATCATTTTGAAAATGGGAAGTCAAACCAAAATAAAGTACTTCAAATTCCAGCCAGGATGAAGTCATTGAGATAGCCTGTGGTCCCACTAAAACTAGATAGAAATCTGGAAAAATATTATATATGTAGTGACTATTTTCAACAATTGACAACACATAGCCAAAATATGTGATCTTTCAGAGGAGAGGAATATGAAAAGTGAACACTAAAGTCTCCTCAGCTTTCCTTAGAAGGCAATTTCCAGACTACAGCATAGGCCAGGGGATGCCCAAACAAGAAACAATGTAAAGAAACCTAAGAAAGAATGTTGTCTTAGGTTTGTGAGCAGAGCATCAGAAAGGAAGAAAGGATGCTGCGAAAGAGCTCCAGAAGTGTTCATAATGTTCCCTTTACTCAGGAGCTGGGAACTAAATTTTCCATGTTTAGGCTAACACTGCTTAAGACAGAGCAGAAGGCTGACCAATTCCAAGAACTAAGCTTGGGAGAGATACTAACTAGCCACATGGGAGAGACCCCTTGAAAATCAGGGCATTTCATTCAGATCACAGCAATGTCACAGCTTAGTAACAGGGCAAACCTAGCCCTGGGGCATTTCTCAGGCTTGTCACTATTGCCACAGTGGCCCAGCTAATTTCTTGTTATTGGGGCCCATCCAGTGCATTGTAGGGTGTTTAGCACAACCCTATCCTCTACCACTAGGCACCCGTAACACTCCTCGGTTATGACAAGTCAGCAATGTCTCCAGATACCGTCCAAGGCAAATCCCCTGGTTGAGAACCACTGACTTAAAGTTTGCCCTAAGACCTAAAAAATAAAATTTTAAGCCATGCCTCAGAGATCAAGCTCATCCCAGAGAAACTGAACTGCCTGCCATTAAAACAAAATTAAAGTCAAGAGAGCTAGTAACACACTTCAGGCAACAATGTAACATTCACAGGGTCTAGCATTTTACCAAAATTTATTTAAAAATGTGAAGAAACAGGACATCTTGACCAATCACCAGAGGACAAAGGAGTCAGTAGAAACAGAGCAAGAAATCACAGTCATCTTTAAAAAATCAATTATAAGGTCTTTAAAAATTCAGTAAGCCATATATGATATACAATTTAGCATAGGTCCAATACTTTGGCCACTTGATATGAAGAGCCAGCTCAATGGAAAAGACCCTGATGCTGGGAAAGACTGAGGGCAGGAGGAGAGGGTGGTGGCAGAGAATGAGCTGGTTAGACGGCATTACCGAATCGATGGACATGAGTTTGAGCAAACTCTAGGAGACAGTGAAGGACAGGGAAGCCTGGCCTCCTGCAGTCCATGGGGTCGCAAAGAGTCAGACACGATTTAGCAACTGAATGATGGTTTCAAATGTCTGCTTCAGTATCATTAGCACATTTACCTTGTTGTATAGTCATTACCATAATCTATCTCCAGGATTTGTCGTCTTTCCAAATGCAACTCTGTGCCCATAAACTATAACTTCCAATTCCACTATCCTCTCAGCATATGGCAGCAACTGTTATCTGTCTGTGTCTGTGCATTTGACTACTCCAGGTATCTCAGGTAAGTGCAATCATATATATAGCATTTGTAGTTTTGCATTTTGCTTATTAAAATAACTTTTAATTGCATGAATCAAATACTGAAAAAACTGGAAGGAAATGGGAAAATTCTCAGTTATAGTCAGAAATTTCAACCTCAATAATTGACAGAGCAGAAATTTAAAAAAAAAAATCACTGAGATATACAAGACCTGCAAAAGCTGTCAAAACTTGGACTTAATTGACATCTTAAAAATATTCAACTCCAAACTCCTCAGAAGTTTTTTTATATTTTTATATTTATTTATATTTTATTATTTTTATATTTTTTATATATTTCAACACTTCAAACATATAGACCATTTATCAATAAAGTCCATATGTTACTCCAGAGAAAATAACTATCAACAAAGTATCAAAAATATACAGAGTACACATTATGTCCTTTGATGTAATTATTTTGAAGCACAGTAGAACTATATTAAATAAGTAACATAAATATATTCACAAGTACAGGGAAATAAAACATCACATTTATAAAGGTTACATTATAAGGCATATGAGAAAAAAATGACACAATTAAAACTAAGCCGACTATTATTTATGGAGCTCAGCTAAGGCAGTGCTTAGAGATAAATTGATAGCTTCAAATGATCATACTACAAAAGAAAAAAAATTTTCACATCAAACCTAATTTTCCATCTAAGATAGCTAAGAAGGGAAAACTTGAAACCAATGAAATAGAAAATAGATTAAAAAATGGAATGAGTCAATGAAACCAAAGAGGATTTTTTGAACAGATGATAAAATTGATGAATTTCTATCTATGCTGATGAAAGAGAGAGAAATGAAAAAAGAAAGACTAATTAATTAAGTGTCAGGAATGAAAGAGGAACATCATTAAACATTCAATAGAAACTAAAAAGATAAAAGGGAAATAGAACTTATTTTAAAATAAATTTGACAACTAAGACAAATAGAAAAATTCATGATGGATACAATATACCAAAACTGAATCAAGAAATGAAAAATCTGAAAAGTACTACATCTATTAAAAAAAACTTATCACCAAGAAAACACCAAGCCCAGATCACTCTTTTTGAGCTTTCTATTGAATTTTCATGGAAAAAAGTAAAAATCAACCACCACAAGAGCTTTCATAAAATAGTCGGGGGAAACATGTGATAGTAAACCGATTAGGTACCTTGGAAGAAGAGCCTAGCTAAATTTCCTCGTGAACATACAGGCAGCAACACTTTTAAATAAAATGACAGAGCAAATGCTTTCATCTGTAAAAAGGTAATACATTAAGAGCCAAGCGAGATTCATCACAAGAAGACAATGTAATTCACCAAATCAAAAGAGGAGAAAAAATATAAGCATTCTAAAAAATACAGAGGGAGCAGTTTACAAAATTCAATAGCCATTTGTAATAAAGTATGTGAATGGATAAAGAAATATGTAGAAGACCCTAAAGCTAACTTAATAGTTAAAAAACATAATGTTTACTACACAATATTGGGAATATGGCAAGACTGTCTACTCTCACTATTTCTGTCCAATATTATTCTGGTTCAGTGAAGCAAGGAAAAGAAGTTAAAGAAAAATGGATTGGAAAGGAAGATATACAAACAACCATGTTTGTAAACAAAATGGTCAAGTGGAACCTTCTAATATATCTAGATGAAACTTACTAGAATTAAGTATTTAATATAGTGTGGTCATGGAACATAAATTCAATATACAAATAGAAAGTGAATTTAAAATGTGTAAAAATTACATTTATGGTAGTATTTGAAATATAAAATAGGGCAAAATTTAACATTTAGACAAGGTCTGTACCACAAAAGCACAGATTTAAAAATAAATTTTGAAAGAATAAATGGAATAACATAATAAATCTATATTATAAAGTTAATAAAGTAGAAAAACTCAATTTTTTAAGATGCCAATTTCCCCCAAATTCTTTAATTTATTCCACATAATGCCAATTAAAACAACCACAGCTGATTTTTGCTTTTGTTTTGTTTACTGTTAAACTGAGTCTTATTTTTATATGGTCTTGCAAAGGACTTTACTGCAAAATTTAAAACAAAATTGCTGGACTTCTAATATCTGATCATTGCAGTTACTAATGCAATACAGATGGAATATAAGATGCGTAGATCAGTACAAAGGAAAAGGGAGCCCAGAAATAGATTCCCAAACAACCATATGTTCATCTGATTTTTTATCAAGGTACCCAAGCAGCTAATTAGGAAAAGAAATGACATTTCTACAAATGGTGCTGAAAGAGTTGAGTATCTACATAAAAAAACAAAAACCCAACTCCTACCTTACATCATATAGAATAGAAAATAAAATACATCTTGGATTTAAAACTAAGTGCTAAAACTAAAATTTCTAGGAAAAAAATATGGAAGAAATATCTTCACAATTTGGATGTAGGTGGCAATTTTTTAAATAAACACAAAATACATATTTAATCAGAGAAAAATAATAAAATTCACCCAAATTTTAAAGTTGCTTTGAAAATATACCAGTAGGGTAGTGAAAAGCCAAGGCACAGACTGGAAAAGTGTTTTCAGTTTACTTATATGACCTAGGACATATGTCTAGAAAGTATAAAGAATTCTTACAACTCAATATTTAGAAATGAGTCCAGTAAAAAAAAATCAGCAAAACAACTGAAAAAGCTACTTCATAAAATAAAATACACAAATGTCAATATAAGTATATAATGAGATGCTCAATAATTATTAGTCACCAGTGACTATGATGAGGATATAAAACATTAAACCAATTAAATCAAAATTATATACCAAATCTATTTGATAGATAAATTTAAAATATCACACCAAGGGTTGACAATGTATGAAACAACTATAATTCTAATACATTTTTGTTGGTAATGTGAAATGGTACAGCTACTTTGGAAAAGAGTTTGGCATTGTGTTATAGGGTTGCATAAATATTTGCCATATAGCTCAAATATTCCATGCTTGAAAAGTACAAATAGGTAACACAAAAATTTGTAAAAGAATATTCACAGAAACTTTTTTCACAATAGTCCCAAACTGTAAACAACTCAAAGGTTCATCAGCAACTGAGGAAATAAGCGCACTGTGGTATACTCTTATAACGAATCCCTTACTACTCAGGGATGAATATAAATGACCTGCGGATGCATCCAGCAAGAAGATGGATATCAGAAATTTGCCAAATGAAAGAAGAGAAATAAAAGATTATATATTATATGATTTTACTTTATATCAACTTCAATGAAGACAAGCTCATCTGTAGTAATGGAAAATGGGGTTACTGATACTTTAAGTTAAATTCAAAATAGGCTATTATTACCAACTCTTCAGAAATGCTAAGTTTGTAAAAACTAGGACTCTCCAGTACTGCAAGTAGTAATAGAAGTTGATACTTTGCAAATATTTCATAGTACTTGTTTAAACTGAACATACACCTATTACATGCCCCCATATATCTCTATCTAGGTAGATATGCCATAAAAAAGTACACTTATTTATGTAAGGTGATTTATAAAAAGCTGATAGTAACAACACTTTAAAGAAGTCAGATATTTCTCAAAAGCAGAATGAATGAAAATTTGTAAAGTATTAAATTAAATCTGTACAGTAGTTTTCTAGGACTGACGTAACAAACTACCATGGGCCAGATGGCTTAAACAACAAAAATTTATTTTCTCACAGTATGGAAGATAGCAGAGGTGATTTTTTTCCAAGGTCTCTCTTATAGATGGCAGTCATCTCCTTGAATTTTCACATGGTCTTCCTTCTGCCCGTGTGTTTGTTCTCATCTCTTCTTAAAAAGACACCAGCCATATTGGATGGAGGCCCACCTTAATTATCTCATTTTTAAGTTAATTATCTCTTTAAAGACACTCTCCAAATACAATCACATTCTGAGGTACTAGAGGTTAGGACTTTGACATGTGAATTTGGGGAGTATGCATTTAAACCCATTTTAAGGATATAGATATATTTTGGGGTCTGGGGGATTTTTTAAGCCTACCACAACGTACATTGAATGTAATGAGCTAACCACTCTGTTTTGCCTCTAGAACAGCAGGAGTTTTGTATCATCTTTGGGTGGGTCAAGGAAATAGACATTCAAAAATGGGTGAAAACAGTAAAAAGGTTCAAACCTCTAGTCATAAAATAAGTGCTGGGGATATAACATACCTTGTGATGACTATGCTTAAGACAGCAAAAGAGACACGGATGTAAAGAACAGACTCTTGAACTCTGTGAGAGAAGGTGAGGGTGGGATGATCTGAGAGAATAGCATTGAAACATGTATATTACTGTATGTGAAACAGGTTGGTTGCATGAGACAGGATGCTCAGGGCTGGTGCACTGGGATGACCCTGAGGAATGGGATGGGAGGGAGGTGGGAGGGGGGTTCAGGATGGGAAACACATATAAATCCATGGCTGATTCATGTCAATGTATGGCAAAAACCACTACAATATTGTAAAGTCATTAGCCTCCAATTAAAATAAAATAATTAATTTTTAAAATATATTTTATTGTTTTAATTAAGTTGTTAAGATAGTAAATCTTAAAAGTTTTTATTATAAGAAAAAATATATATAACTCTGTGGTGATGGATAAAAAAATCATTTTCTGTGTTCAGTGGTTCAGATGAGGAACTCCGGCTTGAGCCCAAGACTTTGGGGTGAGTAAAAGTGTTACAGATGTTACAGCAAAAACTCATGCTTGTAAGATGAATAGTTGTGGAAAAACACTATGACAGTCACACTTGTAAGTGCTCTATGTGTATTAACTGCTTAAATATCACAAGAACCCTAACATCACCACAGGTTATCACATGAGGAAACTGAGGCACAAAGAGATGGAAAACAAAAAGTGTTAGTCGCTCAGCCATGTCTGACTCTTTGCAGCCCCAGGGACTGTAGTCTGCCAGGCACCTCTGTCCATGGGATTCTCCAGGCAAGAATACTGGCGTGGGTTGCCATGCCCTTCTCCCGGGGAGCTTCCCCACCCAGAGACTGACCCCGGCTCTCTGGCACTGCAGGCAGATGCTTTACCACACGAGCCACTGGGGAAGCCCAAAGAGATGAAACTGCTTATTTAAGGAAACAGAACTAGTAAACGGCTGAGCCAGCCTTTAAAGCAAGTAAGCTTGGCTCATAACCATCGTAGTATTGACACCTGAGCATATCCCAAATCCCAAAAGATTGATAGGTCTGATACAATTGTCTGAGGTTGCATTTGATCAAGACTAGATTCACCAAGCAATTTATGTTTAACTCTAAACTAAGAGTTCTATCATGTTGATTATATTTTCAAAATAAGATAAGGCTACTACTTCTGAGATATTCTGAGAATACAGTACCATTTCAAAAGTTTCCAAGCATCTGTCTAAATTATTTGATTTGGTTCATCCTTAATTCTATTAAATATGACTTAAAGTTAGCCAAAATTTGGTTGGGGCTTTGAATTGCAATTTTCTTTTTCAAAGGCTGCATCTTCTCAGTGTTAGAGTATGGGTAAGGGATTTTGTTGTAGGGGTAGTTTATTATTACATTTATTTAAATTTCAATTGAGCTTAAATAACAGGAAATTTAATTTTTGCTTTAAATAGTATAATTGGTGAATGATATTACTTTATTCTAAATTGGTGTGATGGCACAAGCAACCCCTTTGGTTTCAATTAGAACAAATCACTAAGGGTATTTATACTGAGGAATCTAATACTTAAAGCAAAGGATAATTTCTAAG
Organism: Muntiacus reevesi; assembly: GCF_963930625.1. Taxonomy (NCBI): domain Eukaryota; kingdom Metazoa; phylum Chordata; class Mammalia; order Artiodactyla; family Cervidae; genus Muntiacus; species Muntiacus reevesi. The sequence goes on along the minus strand of NC_089255.1, from coordinate 90,349,716 downwards.
AAATTAAAAACCAAGCCTCATTGAAATTGATTTAGGGCAATTCTCCTTCACCAAAACCAAAAAATATAAATAAAATCACTATTGGTATTCAGTGAATATTCTAGAACATACTACAAGCAAGATAAAATTTTAGTAATATGAATAATACTGTAAAACATTTTAGGGCAGTATTTAAATAGCTGGGCTTCTCTGATGGCTCAGCGAGTAAAGAATCTGCCTGCAATGTAGAAGACGCAAGAGATACAGGTTTGATCCCTGGGTCGGGAAAATCCACTGGAGAAGGGAATGGCAGCCCACTGCAGTACTCTTGCCTGGAGAATCCCATGAATAGAGGAGCCTGGCAGGCTACATTACATAACGTCACACAGAGTCAGAAAAGATAGGAGCAACTTAGCATGCACGCATTGGCGCAGGGTAAAGGCTTTGGATATCAAAGTTAATCCTATTTTCTCAGAAAAGGGCCACTCACTACAGTATTCTTGCCTGCAAAATCCCATGAGCAGAGGAGCCTAGAGGGTTACAGTCCAAAGGGTCACAAAGAGTCAGACAGGACTGAAGACTGAACACATATTTAAATAGACAAATTTTTTGTATTCTTATTCACTCTTTACTTCTATATTAACAATTTCAAATGTATCAGAACCAAATAGCTTCAAGATTTCCATTGTCACTTTAATTCAGTTTTAAGTATAGTTATTTATTCTAATTTAATGCATAATTTTTGCAATTAGAGTTTGAGTGGAGTTAATTTTTATTCTCTGCAGCTCTTTATTGCTTTGTTTTGTCTAGACACACCACACATCTTCTGCAATAAACATTTGAGCTTGACTTCTTAATGCTATTGAGATGTTGACATCATTTACAATGTCTTTGTAATCCATCCATCATAATAATGTCAAGTAAAATTTGTGATCCTGGTGCTACTTCTGGTGACAACATTATGAAAAGATTAACCTCAAGAAATCCATTGACAGCAAAGTAAGACTGTTTTCTGTACAGAAACTAGTCTGACACATTTGTGGTTGTACTGGCATTTTTGTTCCAATTGGTCTCCTATAGCAATTTCTTGTCTTAAAGGTAGGCAAATACCTGAAAGCAGTGATATATTGATCTCCACTTTTCTGATAGCTTTGTCTACTGTAAAGATAGATGAAGAAGATGAAAGACAGTTTATAGTGAATCACTGATTAAGATAACTTCTGAAGCTTTAGGGAAATTTGAATTAGTTTAAGTATTTGCTATTTAAAAAATTGTGATAAACTTATGGTATTTTAAAAATTATCCATAACAAAAGATCTCAAATTACTTGGCAGATTTTAAAGATTGTTTGAATTGTTTTTCATCTAGTTACACTTCTGTGACAATATATTCATAGATATAGTCTGTACCAGTCCACACTAGGACTAAAATTTATCTTTACAGATAATCGTTAAAAACCACCAACTGCTTATGTAACAATAGGACTGTGTCCTTCATTCCTGCAACTCTGGTCTAAAAAAAAAGTCACAGAGAGTTATTGATGCAATTTCCAAACCCTAATTTTTATTTGCCTGTATATTTCACAACTCTATTCATGAAAGATATTCCATTATTTTAAATATCAATATTTGCATTTTAAGAGGATTATGTATTGGTTTAGCAGAGGGAGGGGGTGACAGCATGAATTGGATCAGAAAGTCGACAGGAGACCAGCTATAATACAGCGTAGAAGGCCTCTGGGATGCTTGAATGTGAAATACAATTTCTTGTTTCATAAGTTCCTCATTAAAAGAAAAACATAACAGCAAGAATAAAATGGCCCAGATTGATTATTTTTCAGAAATAGTGCTTACTCATAAAAGATGGAAAGTTTTTGAAATAAAATGATAGCAAGAAACTCTTTTCGTGTGAGCCAGTTTGTTACTTGATCAATTTAATCCACACCCAGGCATCAGAAAATATGGGCTGGAGCAGAAAATGATGTGGCTATGAACTGTGTGATACTAAGTAGAATTTGTAAGAAGAACAAAATAGACATTGAAACAAGGGTACAAGAAAACCTTAACATCACATTCGTGTCTAGTATATCACACAAACAGCAGGTGTATTTTATTTTTGATATCTGTACATTGGTTTTCCATTAGAAACTTTCTGAAAGTTTAAAAAAGAAAAGACAAAGGGTGGAACATATAAACTATTTAAATAATTTGTTTATTGAAAGCTTATGATTGGCCTCTAGGTATGGCATAGCGTAATCAGTAAATAGGCATTCATCGTTCTGTATGCCAGCCACTTGAATTGTGCCAGGCACTGTGGGAGATTCAAAGAGAAATGACATTTGGTCTCTCTTCTTGCTGAACCTGCACTGTTTTTTGGACCAGGAATCATACAATGTGAATAAAAACTACCCTATCTCCAATGGAATGTCAGAAAAAAGATTGATTGTTATGACCTAAGTTAGGGAGGAAAGGCTTTGTGAAGGAGTTCAGAGTTGACCTAGATCATAAAAGTGAAAGTGAAAGTCACTTATTCGAGTCCCACTCTTTGCAACCCCATGGACTTATACAGTCTATGGAATTCTCCAGGCCAGAACACTGGAGTGGGTAGCCATTCCCTTCTCCAAGGAATCCTCCCAACCCAGGGAACTACTGATGGATAACCTGAATCTAAAGTGAGAGACAGAAAAATAAAATCTTAAGCATTCTATTCTGAAGGAGCATTGAGACCTACATTAATTGAAAATATCAAAGGCTGAGTGAGCAAATATTTCAGATGAAAACAGACAAAAGACAGCCGATAATTAAATGCAATACATGATTTTAAACTATATCCTATAATGGAGGACTAAAAAATGAGAGTGGGAAGTGCATAAAGAACATTAGGTCAAATGACAAAACTGAATATGAATGGTAGAGGAGATCATAAAATTAAGGCAAAAAATCATTATCATCATCATCTCATAAGCTATGTCATGTGTTTCTGGTTTGAAGGCACTCTACATAGGCATTATCTTATTTATCCTTCACAACTGAAGAGCAACAAGCAAGCAAATTTGGCCCTGTTTTTGTTTAGTCACTAAGTCATGTCTGACTCTTTGTGATGCCATGGACTGTAGCCCACCAGGCTGCTCTATCCATGGGATTTCCCAGCCAAGAATACTGGTCTGGGTTGCCCTTCCTCCTCCAAGGGATCTCCCCAACCCAGGGAGTGAACCCACATCTCTTGCATCACTTGTATAGACAAACAGATTCTTCAGCACTGCACTACTTGGGAAGCCTAATTTGGCCCCAGGCAGGATGCAATTGCTGTTAGGAGAACAGTGGAGTGCTATCACGAGAAGTTCCCTTCTAGCTGGGGTTACGTGGGAAAAGGCCTTAAAACCCAGAGACTGTAAATCTGGATTGCGTGTTCTAAGTTATTGAAGTTTTACATTTTTTTTCCTGTGTGTTCATGTGCATAGAGACATAGATAATATATATAGGTAAAGATATGTAAACAAATAGATATATAAATAAAAAGTCACAGAGTCGGACATGACTTAGTGGCTGAACAACAATGTAAATAAAATTTGAAAATGAGCATTTTTTAATTTTAGGTTGATTGAATTATCATTCTCTTAATTGGCAAGTGGTGCTGGAAGCACCACTTCGTATAATTTTACCATTATTACAAATTCTCATGCAGCGAGCATGTATGTATGAAATGTTTAGTTGTGGAAAATAAATTATCAAATATCTTTTAGGTAAATAAAGTGTGTATTATAAACAAATAAGTAGAAAAAGATCTAGAGGTTTGAAGTTCTATGAAATGAGAAAATTGGACAGCCTTAAATCAACCACTTTCCTTCAGAAATTATTTTACTCCAAGTGTACAATGAAAAATGTGCAGTAGAGCTAACAGAGTCAGTGAGAAATTAATGAAATGACCTCCACTTAGAATAAAATGGAGACAAATAAATGGTACCTGTTAAGAGCCACTGATACTTACCTGAACTTTTCAACAGTTGACAAAGATCAGTTCAGTTCAGTTCAGTTCAGCCTCTCAGTCGTGTCCAGTTCTTTGTGACCCCATTGACTGTAGCATGCCGGACTTCCCTGCCCATCACCAACTCCCAGGGGCTTACTCAATTTCATATCCATTGAGTCGGTGATGACATCCAGCCATCTCATCCTCTGCCATCCTCTTCACCTCCCACCTTCAATGTTTCCCAGCATCAGGGTCTTTTCCAATGAGTCAGTTCTTCACATCAAGTGGCCAAAGTATTGGAGTTTCAGCTTCAGCATCAGTCCTTCCAATGAGTATTCAGGACTGATTTCCTTTAGGATGGACTGCATGGATCTCCTTGCAGTCCAAAGGACTCTCAAGAGTCTTCTCCAACACCACAGTTCAAAAGCATCAGTTCTTTGGCGCTCAGCTTTCTCTATGGTACAACTCACATGTCTCATATGACAAGTATATATGACCTATAATAGCGATATTTAGTAAAGTGAGGGAAATCTTTTGTCTTCCATGAGGCACAAGGAATCTGTATTTTTCTCATTCTACAAATTAATTTTTTTCCTATAGGATATCATTTTACGTGTAAGAGAAATAAATATTATTTTGGACTTACATGATACAGTTCCTTTCAGAATCCATAAAATGTCAACTCTAATCTTCAACCATGTTGCAAATGCTATCTTCCAAATAACATTCATGTGGTGTCAAATAATTTATCACACACACAGTTATAAAATATTAAAGTATGTGAATCTTAGTTTAGGAAACTTCAGCTATGAAAATCATGGCAAAATAAGGTGACTTTCACATAATTAAAAAATTTTGTGAGCTCCAAGTAAAATCATCCACAGGAGTTAATTTGAAATAAAGAAATCCATAATTTTTATTGGGGAAAAGGGAATCAAAACATGATATGCTGTGCCCCAAGTTATAGAAAATATTTTTATTTTTAATTAGTACTTTAGATCCTATTTTTCAATTAATAGTCAAACTTTCTGGGGAAATGTATGCTCATATCCCTATTTAAAAGAGGAGAAATTTAAAATTCTGAGATACTCAATGACTTGCTCAAGTTCAGACATCTACTCAGCAATATCAAATCAGTGTTCGAGACATCATACACAGCATACTAAAGAGCAGAGACATCACTTTGCCAACAAAGGTCCGTATGGTCAAAACTATGGCTTTTCTAGTAGTCATGTAGGGTTGTGAGAGCTGGACCGTAAAGAAGGCTGAGTGCCGAAGAATTGATGCTTTCCAACAAAGGTCTGTCTCATAAAGGCTATGGTTTTTCCAGTAGTCATGTATAGATGTGAGAGTTGGATTATAAAGAAAGCTGAGCACCAAAGAATTGATGCTTTTGAACTGTGGTGTTGGAGAAGACTCTTGAGAGTCCCTTGGACTGCAAGGAGATCCAACCAGTCCATCCTAAAGGAGATCAGTCCTGGGTGTTCATTGGAAGGACTGATGCTGAAGCTGAAACTCCAATACGTTGGCCACCTGATTCAAAGAGCTGACTCATTGGAAAAGACCCTGATGCTGGGAAAGATTGAGGGCAGGAGGAGAAGGGGATGACAGAGGATAAGATAGTTGGATGGCATCACTGACTCAATGGGCACAGTTTGAGTAAACACTGAGAGTTGGTGATATATAGAGAGGCCTGGCACGCTGGAGTCCATGGTGTTGCAAAGAATCAGACGTGACTGAGCGATTGAACTGAACTGAACTGAATTGTGCTGGAGAAGATTCTTGAGAGTCCCTTGTACTGCAAGGAGTTCAAATCAGTCAGTCCTAAAGGAAATCAACCCTGAATATTCACTGGAAGGACTGATGCTGAAACTCCAATACTTTGGCCACCTGATGTGAAGAGCCAACTCATTGGAAAAGACCCTGATGCAGGGAAAGACTGAAAGCAAAAGAAGAAGGGAATAAGATGATTAGACAGCACCACCGACTCAATGGACATGAATTTGAGGAAACTCCAGGAGATAGTGGAGGACAGTCCATGGGGGAGAAAAGAGTCGCATACAACTTAGCAACTGAGCAACAACAGAACACCTTCAAAAAGATTATTCTGCTTGTGAGAAGGTATTGTTTACGACTCTTCAAAATTATATTGAGTAAACAGTTTCAGTTATTGAAGAAAACCTGCGTGATTTTTCCTACTGTATGTGACCATGAAATTTTAGGGCTCTTTTTCTGGAAGGAAAAAATACAGACAATGGTTTATTTGTTGTTGTTTAGTCACGTCTGACTCTTTTGCAAACCCATGTCCTGTGGCCCGCCAGGCTCCTCTGTTCATGGGATTTTCCAGGCAAGAATACTGGAGTGGGTTGCCAACCCCTTCTCCAGGGGATCTGGAGAACCCAGAGTTCTCATGTTTTTCAACCCAGAATTTGAACCCATGTCTCCTGCATTGCAGGCGGATTCTTTACCACTGAGCCACCCGGGAAGCCTCAATGCTTTATTTAGTGTTATATAATTTATTGAAATCTTTTAGTTACATTTTTAGATTTGAAAGTCAGTAGAAACAGGTGGATATTTCTATTTTCTCTGTCTTAGAGAAAACACCGTAAACAACTGAGGCCCAGATGATAAAGGAACTGGCCCAAGTGGCGAGTAAAAAGCCAGGCCTCACACCTTCCAGCTCCTTCTGACCAGGGCACTTCTTATCCCTACGAGTTTCTTTCTTAAAAATGAGATGAAAAATACAGAAAACATTACCCTTGCTCCTGCCTTTGAAACTCCTGATTAAAACCATGCATTTTTATGATAGTAAGGGATTGTTCTAAATTCTACCTAAGATGCAGAGGCCACTGTATTAGGTATTCAAGATTATCTTATCTGGGTTATAGAAAGTAACCACTGTAATTGTCTTCAAAAAGCAGTTAATTATATTGCCCACTGAATGACTGATAAGAAGGGGACTGAGTTCAAGTGAGATAATTTAATTTATTTGTTTAGAAAAACACCAAATTGAAAATCCTAGAAGATTCAACAGTTAGATTTTAAATAAAACTCTAATAATCTTTTCTAGATTTCAGAACATGGTTATATTTAAAAAAAAATGAACTTCCAGGATCATTTCACCATCTTTGGTAATAGGATTGATGATAATTTATAATGTGGAATATTTATTTTTTTTTTATCTTACTTTCTGTGTCCACCACTTGGGTCAATGTTTTATTATCAATAGTAATATGTTTCATATTTAGAGGAAATTACTGGATATTCTTTTATCTTCTTTGAATAGGTAGAATAGAAGCACTTATTTTACAGGGTATAATGAGGCTATTTTGTATGCATGAAATGATGACAAGCCAATGGTTTTTCTCTATACCAATTTTAACTCATTTTAATCACTGCCATGACTGCAGAGTCATTAAAAGAGTTAACTACATTGCCCACAGTAAGATTTCCCCAATTCAGTAGCAAGATGTGTAGGTTTGATTTGTGAAAAAGTAAAGGTATCAGAGATTAAAATGAAAAGAATGTGAACTTTTGTATTAAAATAACTAACTCTGGGAAAGGAAAAAGAAACCAAGAAACATGAACTCCCAAATAAAGATTATTCTAAAACTGAGACTTTTTCAAAAGCTTTTTCTCTGCAAACTTGTAGAGAAGTGACTATAAGATTTATCCCTTAGAAGAGCAATATGTGTTGAATATTAATTTCAATAAAGCAAAGCAGAACTGTTAGCCATACATAGCTATAATTCTAGTAGATTCTTAGTTATTTTGAGATTAAACTATGTCTACATCATGCCATTAGTACTTTTGCTATCTTCTGATTATAAAAATAATATAAAATAATTTTTAAATTACAAAGCAAAATAAATATAAGGAAAATAAAACTAAACCACTAGCCCACCATTAATACATAATTATTTGAAACATTTAGGAGTTATACATACATTTCTGAGTTATATGCTCTGTAAATCTTATCATTAGGAGTTTCAACAGAAAATTTTCCAAAGTTTGAATCTTGTTTTCCTTTGAAGTGAAGTGAAATTTGCTCAGTCTTGTCTGACTCTTTGCAGCACCCTTTGTGACACTGTATAGTCCATGGAATTCTCCAGGCCAGAATGCTGGAGTGGGTAGCTTTTCCCTTCTCCAGGGGATCTCCCCAAGCCAGGGATTGAATCCAGATCTTCTGCATTGCAGGCGGATTCTTTGCCAGCTGAGCCACAAGGGAATCCCTGTTTTCCTTTGCTTCATCATAAATTAAACATTACCACATTTTTAAGTGATATATACTTTATATTAAATTTAAAACAATAAAGCAATATGTAATCACTGTGAAAATCATTCAAATATAGGATATAAGACAAGTCATACATGGCATTTTCATATTTGTAAGAAAAACTGTGAGCAGTGTGTTTGCATGTTACAGGACGCTAAAATAAAAGTTTTATCTGAGGTTCTAAGACATAGGTCAACATTCCAAAGTGGGGTAAGACACCATGATGCTGGATATACAAAGGAGATGCTTCACGCCCAGTGACATGTCTATTAACTTCTCAGTCTCACCAAAAACACATAAAGGTCAGAAGTTGAAGATCAGAGTAGGATTATTAGACTCTTAGGATTATTACATTTTTAAATTATTAGAATTATGAGAGACCTTATAGCTTGTGTGGTGTCTGTCTCCTGTCTAGGAAATCTAATGCAGAAAGAGGCTAATTGTGTTGATTATGAAGCACATGGTAAGGTAGCTGTTTCAACTCTAAGCTGGAAGTTCATTAGGACAGAAGTTGTGGGAATATATATCTTGAACTGAGGGTTGTCAGGCTTAGCAAATGAATTTATGGATGCCAGTAAAATCTGAACTTCAGATAAACAAAGAATATCTGGTTAATATAAAATGTTGCATTTGATTTGGGGGACATATTTAAAAATATTTTTTGTCTATCAGGAATTCAAATTTAACACATTTTCCTGTATTTATCTGCCAGTGCAAGTTGGACTAGATCAGAGCCATTTGTAAAAGAAACTCAGAGAGGTGGCTCTGAGCTGGAACTTGTAAGGATGCTGAAAGCATGGCTGGATACCCAGGAATGACCCAGAAGTGAACAACTCATGAGAACTGACCTGCCTTCATTATCAACCAAGCCACCATCAGCCAGGGAAAAGGAAGAGTGTGGAGAGAAATGATTGTCTCTCTTAAAAATGAAAGAAGATGCTAAGTGGAAAGTCTACTTAAATATCTGAAACACCTGCCAAGATCAGAGAGCACCAAAACTGGCTCTCCATGTGCAACTCAGACAAATAAGGGCTTTTCTTTTTCTAATCCAAGTCTAAAAAATCTGAGACTACAGTTCATAAGACAAAGCTAGAGGAGTGCTGGGTAGAGGGAGAAGAGTCTAGTAATACTTGGTTTCAGGCCCACATGCTCTAACTTATGTCAAGCTTGAGCTTGGGAGGGGCATTTTAAACTAAATCAAAGCTCGTGTCTTCATAAATACATGACATTAGTAATGCTAAATTTCTAAACCAAACCTGAGAAATATTTGTATTAAATTGTAAACTGGAGTTACTTCCAAATAAAAAGTTAGAACATAATAAAAAGAAAGAGAAGTAAAAAAAAATCAAAGAAGGAAAAAGAAGAAAGGGTGAGTGAGCTTGTTATGGGGCCATCTGTAATTTTATCCCAGGGGCAGAGGAAAAAGTAGCTTACTCTAGGTAGATTTTAAAAGACACATGTGCCCCGATGCTCATAGCAGCACTACTTAGACAGGACATGGAAGCAACATCAATGTCCATCAACAGATGAATGGATAAAGAGGTTAGAGTGCATGTATACAATGGAATGTTACTCAGCCATGAAAAAGAACAAATCTGAGTCTGTTGTAGTGAGGTGGATGAACCTAGAGCCTATTATAGAGACTGAAGTGAGTCAGAAAGAGAAAACAAAATTTTGATATTAACACATATCTATGGAATCTAGAAAAATGGTACTGATAAACCTATTTGCAGGCAGGAATCTCCATGCAGATATAGAGAACAGACTTCTGGACACAGAAGGGGAAGGAAAAGGGAGGATGAATTGAGAGAGTAGCATTGACATATGCCCACTACCATGTATAAAAATAGATAGCTAGTGGGAAGCTGCTGTATATCACAGGAGCTCCGCCCAGTGCTCTGTGATGACCTAGAGGGGTGAGGGGGTGGGTGGGTAGGAGGGGGGATTAGAGGGAGGGAATACATGTATACTTACAGCTGATTCACATTGTTGTACAACAGAAGCAAACACATGAAAGTAATTATCCTCCAATTAAAAATATTTAAAAAAAAAAGAGGCCCATGAGAGAAAAAAATAAGTTGGTTCTATGATTAAATCTCTTGAATTATAGTTGTTCAACTGATGGCTCATACACATAAACAGATACATTTTAATAATGCACACAGAGACAAGAATAGATGAATAGCTATCATACTATGTTATCCTTTTCCTATCACTTTTGTTTCACCCTCTCATCTCTATGCATTTACATTCTCTTGAGAGGGAGGGTAGGGGGGAGAACTACAAGGAAGGATAAAACAAAATATCATAGCAAATACCGGTTAATATATAAATTTAGCTTCAAAGCTCTATCATTCAGTTCAGTCGCTCAGTCGTGTCCAACTCTTTGTGACCCCATGGACTGCACCATGCCAGGCCTCCCCGTCCATCACCAGCTCTTGGAGTTTACCCAAACTCATGCCCGTTGAGTAAGTGATGCCATCCAACCATCTCATCCTCTATCATCCCCTTCTCCTCCCGCCTTCAATCTTTCCCAGCATCAGGGTCTTTTCAAATGTGTCAGCTCTTCACACCAGGTGGCCAAAGTATTGGAGTTTCAGCTTCAGCATCAGTCCTTCCAGTGAACACCCAGGACTGATCTCCTTTAGGATGGACTGGTTGGATCTCGTTGCAGTCCAAGGGACTCTCAAGGGTCTTCTCCAACACCACAGTTCAAAAGCATCAATTCTTTGGTGCTCAGCTTTCTTTATAGTCCAACTCTCACATCCATTAGGACTATTAGGAAAATCATAGCCTTGACTAGACAGACCTTTGTTGGCAAAGTAATCTCTCTACTTCTTAATATGTTATCTAGGTTTGTCATAACTTTCCTTCCAAGGAGTAAGTCTCTTTTAATTTCATGGCTGCAGTCACCATCTGCAGTGATTTTGGAGCCCAAAAATAAAGCCTGCCACTGTTGCCACTGTTTCCCCACCTATTTGCCATGAAGTGATGGGACCAGATGCCATGTCTTAGTTTTTTGAATGTTAAGTTTCAAGTCAACTTTTCACTATCTTTCACTTTCATCAAGAGGCTCTTTAGTTTTTCACTTTCTGCCATAAGGGTGGTGTCATCTGCATATCTGAAGTTATTGATATTTCTCCCGGCAATCTTGATTGCAGCTTGTGCTTCTTCCAGCCCAGCGTTTCTCATGATGTATTCTGCATATAAGCTAAATAAGCAGGGTGACAATATATAGCCTTGATGTAATCCTTTCCTTATTCGAAACCCATCTATTGTTCCATGTCCAGTTTTAACTGTTGCTTCCTGACCTGGATACAGATTTCTCAAGAGGCAGATCAGGTGATCTGGTATTCCCATCTCTTTCAGAATTTTCCACAGTTTATTGTGATCCACACACAGTCAAATGCTTTGGCATAGTCAATGAAGCAGAAATAGATGTTTTTCTGGAACTCTCTTGCTTTTTTGATGGCCCATTAGATGTTGGCAATTTGATCTCTGGTTCCTCTGCCTTTCCTAAAGCCAGCTTGAACATCTGGAAGTTCTCGGTTCATGTATTGTTGAAGTCTGGCTTGGAGAATTTTGAGCATTCCTTTGCTAACGTGTGAGATGAGTGCAATTGTGCGGTAGTTTGAGCATTCTTTGGCATTGTCTTTCTTTAGGATTGGAATGAAAACTGACCTTTTCCAGTCCTGTGGACCCTGCTGAGTTTTCCAAATTTGCTGGCATATTGAGTACAGCACTTTAACAGCCTCATCTTTTAGGATTTGAAATAGCTCAACTGGAATTCCATCACCTCCACTAGCTTTGTTCATAGTGATGCTTCCTAAGGCCCACTTGACTTCACATTCCAGGATCTCTGGCTCTAGGTGAGTGATCACCCTAGCTATCATTATTAAACCCATTTCAACATGTATGCATGATCAGTAGATGAATTTTTTCTAAGCAGGAATGTCTTAATACAATCAAGTTTCCTAGCTTCTCAGAAACAACTGATTTTCTAGTGTCCGTTATATGCTGTGACTTTTGTTAGAGCAAGCACTATATTTGCACAGCAGGATTCTTTGACACCATGTACAAAGGTCAGTAATTTACTTGAACTCTGTGAAAGGAAACAGGTAATGATATTTTGTTCAACAAACTCATAGGAAAATAAAGGACCAAACAAGAATCATGCTGTTTCTCACATTTTTAGATAATTAAAATTTCATTTTCAATCCAACTTGCACATAGAAATTAAGAAAAAATACATATAGTGGTACTCAAAACCACAAAAAGCAATATGGGTGAATAAATGAAGATTCTCATTGTTCTGATGATTGATTACTGCCCTCTGGAAATTCCAAGGATCAAAAAGCTTCTTCTTCTTTTCAAGTAGATAGCGAGATGACACATGAGGTTTATTGGAAAACATAATTATTTATTCTTCAAACACTTATCTGGATAAAGCTCCTCAGATAAAACTGCTTCAAACAATGCTTTCTCTTAAGGACAGACTCAGAGGGTGTATATTTGCTTCACAATACTGTCTACACCACTAGAAATAAGACTCATCATGCTGATTTAGCATTAATTGCACAGAGTGTTTTCATATGACTTGGAAATGGTTATAAGTTTCTAACTATGTGCAAATTGCATTGCAAAGGATGAATAGGTATTATTTGGGTGGGAATAAAGAAAGAGTATTTTAGGCAGAAGGAGCAGAAATTGGAAAGACACAGAACATCAAAAGAAAGAATTACTCAGGGAAAGTCAAATGCTTATTGTGGTTGGACCATAGGCTGTCTGACCATGTAGGTAGGAGATATGACATAATTTAAGATCACACTGTGAAGGGAGCTTGTACAAGGCAATTGCCCAAATAGTTAACCTTAAATATGATACAGAGCCTAGTGAAGATTTCAGAAGAAGTACATGGCTAAATTGGTTTTTAATAATGCTGCACTATTATTGTACGGAGGAAAAAGATCAGCATTTGATAACCAGTGGTTGCTCCCCCTTAAGGGGTTTTTTGGCCAATGCTGTATTTCAAAGGATAATGTAACCTGCCGGTAACTATGATACAGCTCATCACAGTCTAGAATATACTTTCATGACACATTACTATTTCCTGCTTGCTCCCATAGACTTCTGAATTTGTGATCCTTAGTGGAGATGAACTGAAGTGGAAAGAGACTTATACATATCTCAGCTCCACTACTTCACTGGCTGTGAAACCTTCACATTTCTTCATTTAAAAATGAGGGTAAAAATATTACCTACCTCATGGTGTTGCTCTGAAGATTACAATGATGTAATTCATGTAAGTGACTTAGCACAGAGTGTGGCAAATAATAGGTACTTGATAAATGCTAACTACTGTTATTAATGAGCTTCATGGTGGCTCAAACAGTAAAAAATCAGCCTACAATGCGAGAGGCTGGGTTTGATCCCTGGGTTGGTTGGGAAGATTCCCTGGAAAAGGGAATGGCAACCCACTCCAGTATTCTTGCCTCAAGAATCTCATGGACAGAGGAGCCTGGTCAGTTATAGTCCATGGGGTGTGCAAAGAGTCAGACACGACTGAGTGATGAACATAACACATTGTTATTAATATGAACTTATCAGGAAGTTTATAAAAATAAGCCAGGCCAGAGATGCTGAGTGCTTAGGGAACGGCAGCAGATTAATTGTGGGGATATTTCTAAGACTATGATCAGTAAGAGTTCTATTTTGGTAGAAAATTAAGAAAAAGAAAAAACTCAATGTAGTTTAGATTGTGTTTATGACCTGATGACTGCAATGCTGGATTGATAATCAGTCAATTTCATATCTTCAAGAAGGGGCTCTTCCTATGCTCTGTCAAATCGTGGTATATAAGTAGCTGCTCTTCTCTGTTTATACACAAGATTGTCTGTTTTCTGCATATTATGACCTTCTCTCTGCCTATGAGGACCACGGTGTATTGGGGCCAAAATCTTACAGTAGAACTTCACATTGCAGATATAAACCACTGACAACTTGGCTAATTTTCATATGAGTGTTCAGGCACAATCAGCTGCATTTTTTTTAGCCTTCTTAAGCTGTCATTAAGATCAGAAGAAGATGACATAAGTTTCTATAGTCCATGGGTTAGCAAAGGTTAGCTTGTTCTGCTATGTAGTCCCTCAATGAAGTTTATTGTTCTTGTAGAAAGTTATCTTGGATAGAAGCAAAATCTCTAGTATAACCTATATCTTCCCAGCTCTAATCTGGTGCCGATGATAATGAGAAACGGGGACTAAAAGGTAGTGAGAGATGGGTCTTTCATGCCGACAGGAGTCCACCAACTGCCTTACAGGTTTCACCAACTGCCTTTTGTGGATGGTAGCACAATTCCCACTTTTTATTTTCTCTAGGAAACATAAAGATGCTTGAAGAATTTCACAGCCCAGATATCTGTTAAATATGTATCAAACTCCCACTCTCACTCTATGAAGAAAAGGAAAATAAATAGCTTTGAAATTAGTCCCATTCCATAGTGTAGGAAAGTAAGGTACATGCTCTTATTTAAATGTTCCTATGCAATTTCTAACCAGATTAGAAGTGGAGAAGAGAGCTGCACATTGATGGTAATTATATTTTGATTTCCCAGACACCAGCTTTCAAATGTAGGCTTCCAGATATCATCATATAAATAAAGTATTTAAAGATAAAGAGGATACTTTATGCAGTATCTGATTAATTCATTACATGATTTGAAGGGTTATCAAACTGGGGAAAATAAAATCAATTTTAAGAGAGGAAGCAATTTGGAAATTTATGGTTTCTTTAAATGTCTGAATAAATCTTGGGATGAGGTATAACAAGAAAATTGTATGGGTGTCTATGTTTGCCTAAAGAAAGAACAAATATCCACTAACTCAGATAAATTTAGATAATAAAGAACATAAAACTGAAGTATGATAATTTCTCCAATTACATGTTCTTATTCCTTGAAATCTTTCATATAAATGATTCATATTTTCAATTCATTTTATAGATAGTTGTAGTTATTTCAGGGTTATCATTCATGTAATTCATGTGAGTGTAAACATTTTCCTACATCATGACCACTACAGATATTACTAATCAATCACTGTACTCAACCAAGCTGCCATTTCATCTTACAGTTTATCAAGTGTACAAAAAGACAGCCAAAGGTAGCATTGTTCTTAAGAGACAAGAACACCACAAAAGACTGCAGGACTCCCTGTTCAGATCCTTAGAGGCCCAAGATATGTTTCTCATTGTTTCAGCAGCCCACAAAACCCCAGTAGTGAAGTTCATTCACAGTATGATGAGCTTTGCTTGTGAAACTAGTGCTCCCATGACTTTTTCCTCAGAGGTATGACCGGCAAATACCAGTTACATTTCCATTTGTTTTCAAATTATGGAAACCCTGAATGGTCACTTGACCTATAAGAAAGAATCAAAGCAACCTTTAAACCTGGACCAAGAAAGTATCATTCAATCAAACATATGGTAAAAGTAAAGCTATCCAAGTAACCAGAATTTACCGGAGAAAAATATAGCTGGAATATCCAGAGAAAAGAATTAAGAGGAGGATAACACTGCAGGGAATCTGTAACAGGGAGAGTCAATGATGCACCGTCTCAGTGGGGAAGTAATTGCTAGTACATGATACTTAGAAATTTTTGTATTTTTTCAGGAAATCTATTCGTCAAAAGGTGGCTGGTGACAGTAAAACGGGGAAAAACTCAAAATCCATCAATAGTCTAAAATTTTCTTAATTCTGTTTTTTTAGCTCACTATTGAACGTTATCTTTCCTTTTCTCCTTTGCCTTTAGCTTCTCTTTTTTTCTCATCTAGAAAACCATTTTGCCTTTTTGCATTTCTTTTCCATGGGGATGATCTTGATCACTGCCTCCTGTACAATGTCACGAACCTCCGTCCATAGTTCTTCAGGCACTCTGTCTATCAGATCTAATCCCTTAAATCTATTTGTCACTTCCACTGTATAATCATAAGAGATTTGATTCAGGTCATACCTGAATGGTCTAGTGGTTTCCCCTACTTTCTTCATTTTAGTCTGAACTTGTCAATAACGAGCTCATGATCTGAGCCACAGTCAGCACCTGGTCTTGTTTGTGCTGACTGAATAGAGCTTCTTCATCTTTGTCTGCATAGAATATAATCAATCTGATTTCAGTATTGACCATCTGGTGATGTCCATGAATAGAGTCTTCTCTTGTGTTGTTGGAAGAGGGTGTAAGGAGATCCAGCCAGTCAATCCTAAAGGAAATCAGTTCTGAATATTCATTGGAAGGACTGATGCTAAACCTGAAACTCCAATACTTTGGCCACCTGATGTTAAGAACTGACTCATTGGAAAAGACCCTGATGCTGGGGAAAGACTGAAGGTGGGAGGAGAAGGGGAGGACAGAGGATGAGATGGTTGGTTGGCACCACCAATGTGACAGACATGAGTTTGAGTAGGCTCCAGGAGTTGGTGATGGACAGGGAGGCCAGGCATGCTGTAGTCCATGGGGTCGCAAAGAGTCAGACACAACTGAGTGACTGAACTAAACTGGCTGAACATATAGTCACCTGGGAATTTGACATGCATACTAATATCATCAGGAAAGAGAACTGTATTCATTTTCTGTGGACGTCTAGCAAACTACTACAGACTCAGTAGCTTAAAACAACACAGCCTGGTCAGCTCAAGGTTTCTGTGCCTCAGGAGTCTGGGTGTGGGTTAGCTGGACTGCTCAGGGGATCACTAGGCTATAATGAAGATATCAACCAGCAAAAATGATGTGAGACTTGGACTCCTCTTCCAAGTTTCCTGGTTGGTAGAATTCATCTCCACGCACCTGAATAACCGAGGCCCCTTTTACCTGCCAGTTGTCGGCCGCCACTCTTAGCGCCTAAGCGCCACCCACAGTGCCTTAGCACATGTGCCCCCGTAGGAGTCGACATGGATTTACTTCCTCCAGGCCAACAGGAGTGTCATTCCTTACGTCTTCCTCTACAGCCAGCCAGAGAATGCTGTCTGCTTTTTAAGGGCTCACTTGATTAGGTCAGGCGAAACCATACCTGATTTGTTGTTGCTGTTTAGTTGCTACGTTATGCCCGACTCTTTTGTGATCCCCAAGCTACAAGACTGTAGCCTGCCAAGCTCCTCTGTCCATGGGATTCTCCCGGGAGGAATACTCGAGTGGAGTGCCACTTCCTCCTCCAGGGCAAGTTCCCGACCCAGGGACCAAACTTACATCTCTTAAGTCTCCTGCATTGGCAAGCGGATTCTTCCCCATTAATGCCATCTGGGAAGCCCCCATACTTGATTAGGTCTGGCTAAACTTCCTTCCGGCATATAACACAATGTCATCATCAAAGAGATACCTCCTCACGCTCACAGAGCCTGCTCTCACTCAAGTTTACACAGCCGGTCCACATCAGGGATCAGGAATGATGGGGGACATGTAGACACCCCACTACCACAGTGACTAGGATAGTTTACTGGATGGTTAAACAAGGACATAATGTTCTCAGATGAAAGTGGCATCCATTGCCAGAATATTAATGCGTACTTAAGGAAACGGTCAATAACGTGAAGCAGTATTTTCGAATCTCTTGAAACACTGCGTCTTGCTCCCGAAGAGACTGAGTTTCACTCTCCTCTCTGTGAACTTGGAGCCTTTCATCTTCCTTAGTCTCAGTTCCCTCACTTAACAATTTGGGATTTAATAATGCCTATTTCACAGAGCTGTTCCCAGCATCCAACACCAGATTTTTTTTTTTTTGTAAGAATTTTAAAAATCATAAGGAACAAAACAAATAGTTGTTTTTTCAGGTTATTGCTCAAGCACCCAACTGCCCTTAGTGATAGAGGCCCTCTCATCGCCCAGGACCTCCTCCAACCACCCTCCTGGGGCAGGAACACAAGGGAATTACTCCTGCTGCAAAAAGCCAGGAGGCAAGAGAAAAGCAGGAAACATGGCCAGTCCACTAACACCATGGCTTGGGTCTCAGCCACATGGGATGACAGGCGGTCCTGCACATTCTGATGGCAGGAAATCTGTTCTCCTCCTACCATACACCTACTGATTCGGCTCTTTTCTTCCCATCAAGACAACAGCGCCTTCTTAAGCTCTGAAGACGCCTCTTTTATATCACACTCACATGTTCAGACATTGTCGCCTAATGCTTAGCATGATGCCAGGTGGGCCACACTGGAGAAGAACCTGGCCCCAGCTCCTGAGGGACTGGAGTAAGGCTTCCCCATGGAGCCTCCTTTGCTGCTCCCCTCCCCGCAATGGACCATCTCAGCGCATTTCAACAGGGGATGCCTACATTGCACATGAAGGGGAAAGACAACAAATACACAGTCCTTTTACACAATTACACATATACCTACACAGAAACGTTCACTGTCAAGGATTGCCCACTTGCCTTAAATTTTCATAACTTAGAAAATTTAAATCCTTCTCTACAGTGAAGCAGTATCCTCCAAAGGACTGTTCCTGGCTACAGGTTAGAACTGGCACTTCATTCTGAAACTAACTTTTCATAAAGAAAAGTCTGCTCCAAGACTATGGGTATTGAGTGAGGCCAGGTAATCATGATTCAGGGCTTGGATACACATGGGAGGAGAGTCGGTCAGCCATTCGCATCATCCCCAGCATCTGGTCGTTTTACCCAGCATTGTGTGTGTGCGTTAGTCGTTCAGTCGTGGCCGACTCTTTGTGACCCCAGGGAGTATAGCCTGCCAGGCTCCTCGGTCCATGGGATTCTCCAGGCAAGAATACCGAAGTGGGTTGCCATGTCCTTCTCCAGGAGATCTTCCTGACCCAGGGATCAAACCCAGGTTTCCTGCATTGCAGGCAGATTCTTTACCGTCTGAGCCACCAGGGAAGCCATTTCCATTTTTTAAAAAATTTAACACATGTAACTGTAAAGGATTAAGATCCAAAATATATAAAGATGCCAATAGTTAAGACAGAAACACTGTAGTAGAAAAGTGGGCATTTCACACAGAAGAAATCTAAAATGGCTAATAAATCTTACTAGCAATGTTAGAAATCCACATGAAAAATATGAGACTCATTTTATGCCCACCACATGGGTAAAAACTAGAAATTGGACAAAACCAGCTGTTGATGAGAGGAATGGTGATGCTGTTGGGAAAGCAAGTCACCTTGACCCCTTGGAAAGACAGTGGTACTCACTGGCCACCGTGCTATTCAAATAGCTCCACCGTCGGCGGCTCTGTGAGTGGTGCTGTGTCCAGCCATCGGGTGTCTGGATTGGCCTGTGAGAGCCGTCCACCGTCCTGAAGAAGGCCCCATGCCACCACCACCAGCGAATCTCAGAAACCTTCCCAGTCCGTGTGCATCAGGGGGTGAGCTTGCAGAGAAACTAGTTTCTCCATCCCTAACACGTATGATTGGCAGCTCACATCAGCACCAGTGAGCCTGCCCCATGACAATCACAGCCCAGCCACCCCTCCCAGTCTGAGTGGGGCCAGCCTGTTTAACGACACAGGTGACTTCGGAGGCACCAGGGCTTCCTTCTGGCTCTCCTAGACCACCTGCTCTGGGGCCCCAGCTGACGCCAGAACACTGGAATTGTCCCATGGGGTGGAAGGCTCTGTGATGAGA
Organism: Muntiacus reevesi; assembly: GCF_963930625.1. NCBI lineage: Eukaryota > Metazoa > Chordata > Mammalia > Artiodactyla > Cervidae > Muntiacus > Muntiacus reevesi. The sequence goes on along the minus strand of NC_089255.1, from coordinate 90,329,871 downwards.
TGAGAAGCTGTCTCCTCCAGCAGCACCCCTATTAAACCGGCCAGGCAGCAGCAGTGGGCCTGGCGGCTCCCCACCAGCCTTGGCCAATCTTCCCGCAGCTTCAGGAAGGACTGAGCCGGAGTCATCCAGCGAAGTTGCTCCCCCTCTCAGAAACAGTGTGAGATCATAAATCTTCTCTGTTTTTAGCCTCTTCGCCTTGGCATGACTTGTTACGTGGCTCTCAGAACTGAGAAATCTTGTGAAATGCAGATTCTCTAATAATCTGTTGCGGCTGCCGCAGGCCTAGGATTCAGTCCTTTAAGGTCAGGTGATGCCAATGGGCCGGCACGTGGCCCACGAGGAGCCATGGCGGTGGCTTCAGCTCCCATCCCGCCTCCAGCGACCGGCAGTTGCACAAACCAGTGTGGTATCAACAGCCGCCCGGGCACCCCGGCCTCCGCAGGAGGGTCAGCACAGCCAGGAGGCAAGGACAGGCGGGGACGGCCCCGGGGACAGGTCAGCACAGACCAGGACGGGCCCGGAGACAGGCGGGGATGGCCCTAAGGACAGGTGAGGACAGGCTAGGATGGCCCGAGGACAGGCCAGGATGGGCCAGGACGGCCCCGAGAACAGGCCAGGATGGACCAGCACAGGCCAGGACAGACCAGGACAGGCCAGGACGGCCCTGAGGACAGTGGGGCATGGCCCCGAGGACAGGCCGGGATGGCCCCGAGGACAGGTCAGCCCCGAGAACAGGCCAGGACGGGCCCGGGGACAGGCGAGGATGGCCCTAAGGACAGGCCAGGACGGCCCCGAGGACAGTGGGGCACGGCCCCAAGGACAGGCCGGGATGGCACAAGGACAGGCCAGGACAGGCCAGGAGGACCCGGGGACAGGCCAAGATGGACCAGCACAGGCCAGGACGGGCCAGGACGGCCCCGGGGACAGGCCAGGACGGCCCCGGGGACAGGTGATGACCCCCGAGAACAGGCGAGGACAGCCCTGCACAGCGACAGTGACCAGCGGGAGGGCCGAGCCTGATGGGAGGTTGCACGGTGGTCTGTGAGCCCCGCGCCTCCCGCTGAGTTCTGGTTGCCTTAATCAGTGTTTACTCAGTGGCCTCTGAAAGGTTCAGGTTCCCTTTAATTCAGAGTTTGCTCAGTGGACTCCGGAAGGTTCTGTGTGTCCTGGTCCCGTTCAATCTCAAATAATTATAATCATTATTATTTCTTGTTGAAGCCGCAAACAGCTGTATATTTTGCTTATTTTAACCACTATATTTATGGAAATGCATAGCTTTAGTTTTTAGCATTAAGGAATGTTAGGATGTTTGATTTTGTGTAGACTTTTCTGTTCCTTAAAAAAAAAAAAACCTGGCAGTTACAAAGATGTTTCTGTGCTTCTGCTGCCTTATTTAGAACACACAGATTTCCAGGAGCAACATCAGTACATCAAAGGATGTTCTTAAATAATTCATATAATTAAATTAAAGCTGCTTCAGAGCACCTTTCAGAGTCTGGAACATTTTTGATTGCAAGTGAGTCTCCAAAAGGACTTCTCAAAAATAAATGGTGAGTGGGTAAAATATGGAGTTAAGAGTTTGTTGTATGTATTATTTTTATGACATTAGGAAATAAAGAAACTAGGCATAGGAATAATGACCTTTTATAAACAATACAGGAAAGTGCCTTCTTTATTACTAAAAAACAAATTGTTATGAACTTGCAAAGCAAAACAAATGCCTAAAGCCTTTTTCAGCTGCTGTCCCTGTATTGGAGGGAGGGTTGATAGGTTTGCATTGTTTCTCCAAAGATCAGAAGAAGAAAGGAGAAGTACGTCCAGAGTATTCAGACTAAGTAATAATCAGTAAAATAATCTCATTGCCCTGTGTGCCTGAGAACAAAACATACCATCAAAAAGTTTCATAAATCCAATTCAAGAAAGAATGATTCATTAGAATTGCAAAACGAATTAACTACTAGATTTTACTAAATGGTGGTAGTTTTTTACCACCAATTGCTAAATATATTTTCTGAAATTTTAGTTTGTTTTTTTAATGACTTCCATTCAATTACAACAGCAATACCTGCATTTAGATGTAATGCCCAAAGCTTAGGAAATCCTTGTCCTGTTATTTCACATGCGTTTCTTCTAATAACCTAATCTGAAAATCTCGCTGCAATTAAATTATCTCATGGGCTTTCAAAATCTACATTTGCAATTACTTCTCACAAAAATGTAGTTATTCATTATATTATATACCACATCCATTCAGTTGCATTGGTACCCTACCAGAGAAGATAATAAGGAAAGTGAGATGAATTTTTTGGCCTATCTGACTTATTTTAATTCGTAAATCTTTTTCAACAAAGAACAGTAAATTTCATACCTGGAGTAGGTGTAAATCTTGAAGCGTTTATAGTCTTTAGTCCCAACTGAATAATAACTTTGCTACTAAAATGATTTAAAATTTACCAAAATAAAGGGCTGAATGGTACAAAATGTGGAGTTTTCTATTAATTTATCTTGTCTATTGGCCTTGAGTCTTAATAAACAGAATGAGAGAAGAGTGGCTAAAATAACATTGAATTTATGTTGTCTTAATTTTTAAATGTCATGAAATTATGTAATATTTATAGCTAAAAAGATATGATAGGAGATGGTGTTTAGAAGTTGGGAAAAGATGAGGACAAGGAAAAAGGTTAACAAGACTAGCAAAGGCCTCAGAAAATGTGGTGTAATTTCTGCAAGAGGAATAACATTTTTTAATATGGCACTGCTTACCAGCTTCTCTTCCATTGTTCAAGGTCATGATTAATGCAGTATTTTCATAATAGTGTTTATAATTATGAGCAGAATCTTTCATGTCTCATCAAACATTCCTTTATATGTTTTTGTATACTGGTGGGTATGCTTAATAAATGAGTTAGAAGTTATATGAGTAGTGATTATTGAGATTTTTTTAATCCTATAAAATTTCACAAGCTAGTCAAAACCATTGGTCCAAGTATTTTCATTTTAAGGAATTTTCCATAATATGTCACAAAGTGCTCTTTTAAGAGGAATTTGTTTATTCTGTTCAATGGAGTAAATATGATTCAGTATTAATCTGTAGGTAGACCATGATGAAATGCATAACCTGTTCATCTTTTAAAGCTGTCGCTGTGTGTCAATAAGTGTGTATAGGATAGGAAACCATTAACATTTCCATATTTGACTTTCCTTTCATCACACAAGCCATACCTCCTTATTGTCTGTATATATGCCCATGATTTTCTCAAGAGAAAAATGAAGCTAGCTCATTAAGCCAAAGGAAGTAAAGGTGTCCTAATCATAATAACTAAGCTCTGTCTGTAAAATCTTCTATACAAACCAAACTATGGAAAACAGAAAATTTTAAATTATGTGCTCATATTTCATTCCTGTCCAAGAAATCTCTACACAGGTCCAGAGAACAAATTTAACAATGCCAAGTGGTGGTAGAGACTTTTATTCCAGGATGTTTTTAAGTGAAATGGTTTCTAGGCTTTCCTGCAGCTGAGACATTCTCTTGATACCCATGGGCCTGAGCTGGAACTAGTGAGAAGCTAAAAAGTAAGAAAAGATAGTTTCAGGGCACATTCCTTCAGCAATTTGTGTTCAAAACTTGCTGAGATGAGCGAGGTAAGGGGTTAGGGTTGAGGAATCAGCAAAATAAGCAATGCATTTTAACATATGGAGGCAGCTGACCTGCAAAGTGGCAGAAAATATGAATATTTCTTTATAGTGGGAAAATAAACAACATTGTTTAATCGGGTTTCACGACTGAGCCAAAAGATAGAAAGTTCCTTGGATCATGTTCTTCCCCTGATGCCTATTAAAAAGGGGGGCAATAAAAGCACCATCAGCAATCAATTTAGAAAATAGGCACAATTTCCTACAATACTCTTGAAGGTGATGGCCAGTAAGATCACCACACCAACATATACAATAAGGAGTGATTCCATAGAAGTCTTACTTAAGACTTGACAAAACTCTGACAGTTCTCATAATATACCTTGCTAACAAGAGTAAGTGAAAACCAAACAGTAAAACACAAGAGTTGGAAAAATGACCCATAGACTTATCAATCCACATAGAAAAATGATATATGTCACTTTAAGTGGAGAGGAAAAAAATCATTCAAAAGACAGAGTATTGTTTCAACTGAATTTTCCTGCTCACTTCTTTTTTTTTTTTTTTTTTTTTAATATTATTTTATTAGTTGGAGGCCAATCACTTTACAACATTTCAGTGGGTTTTGTCATACATTGACATGAATCAGCCATATAGTTACACGTATTCCCCATCCCGATCCCCCCTCCCACCTCCCTCCCCACCCGACTCCTCAGGGTCCTCCCAGTGCACCAGGCCCGAGCACCTGACTCATGTATCCCACCTGGGCTGGTGGTCCGTTTCACCATAGATAATATACATGCTGTTCTTTCAAAACATCCCACCCTCACGTTCTCCCCCAGAGTTCAATAGTCTGTTCTGTACTTCTGTGTCTCTTTTTCTGTTTTGCATATAGGGTTATCGCCACCATCTATCTAAATTCCGTATATATGTGTTAGTATACTGTAATGTTCTTTATCTTTCTGGCTTACTTCACTCTGTATAATGGGCTCCAGTTTCATCCATCTCATTAGAACTGATTCAAATGAATTCTTTTTAACGGCTGAGTAATATTCCATGGTGTATATGTACCACAGCTTCCTTATCCATTCATCTGCTGATGGGCATCTGGGTTGCTTCCATGTCCTGGCTATTATAAACAGTGCTGCAATGAACATTGGGGTGCACGTGTCTCTTTCAGATCTGGATTCCTCAGTGTGTATGCCCAAAAGTGGTATTGCTGGGTCATATGGCAGTTCTATTTCCAGTTTTTTAAGAAATCTCCACACTGTTTTCCATAGTGGCTGTACTAGTTTGCATTCCCACCAACAGTGTAAGAGGGTTCCCTTTTCTCCACACCCTCTCCAGCATTTATTGCTTGTAGACTTTTGGATAGCAGCCATCCTGACTGGCGTGTAATGGTACCTCATTGTGGTTTTGATTTGCATTTCTCTGATGGTGAGTGATGTGGAGCATCTTTTCATGTGTTTGTTAGCCATCTGTATGTCTTCTTTGGAGAAATGTCTGTTTAGTTCTTTGGCCCATTTTTTGATTGGGTCATTTATTTTTCTGGTATTGAGCTTCAGGAGTTGCTTGTATATTTTTGAGATTAATCCTTTGTCTGTTTCCTCATTTGTTATTATTTTCTCCCAATCTGAGGGCTGTCTTTTCACCTTACTTATAGTTTCCTTTGTTGTGCAAAAGCTTTTAATTTTCATTAGGACCCATTTGTTTATTTTTGCTTTTATTTCCAATATTCTGGGAGGTGGGTCATAGAAGATCTTGCTGTGATTTATGTCGGAGAGTGTTTTGCCTATGTTCTCCTCTAGGAGTTTTATAGTTTCTGGTCTTACATTTAGATCTTTAATCCATTTTGAGTTTATTTTTGTGTATGGTGTTAGAAAGTGTTCTAGTTTCATTCTTTTACAAGTGGTTGACCAGTTTTCCCAGCACCACTTGTTAAAGAGATTGTCTTTTTTCCATTGTATATCCTTGCCTCCTTTGTCAAAGATGAGGTGTCCATAGGTTCGTGGATTTATCTCTGGGCTTTCTATTCTATTCCATTGATCTATATTTCTGTCTTTGTGCCAGTACCATACTGTCTTGATGACTGTGGCTTTGTAGTAGAGTCTGAAGTCAGGCAGGTTGATTCCTCCAGTTCCATTCTTCTTTCTCAAGATTACTTTGGCTATTCGAGGTTTTTTGTATTTCCATACAAATTGTGAAATTATTTGTTCTAGTTCTGTGAAAAATACCGTTGGTAACTTGATAGGGATTGCATTGAATCTATAGATTGCTTTGGGTAGAATAGCCATTTTGATAATATTGATTCTTCCAATCCATGAGCACGGTATGTTTCTCCATCTGTTTGTGTCCTCTTTGATTTCTTTCATCAGTGTTTTATAGTTTTCATCTTTTCTGACCACAGTGCAGTAAGATTAGATCTCAATTACAGGAAAAAAATTGTTAAAAATTCCAACATATGGAGGCTAAATAACACGCTTCTGAATAACCAACAAATCATAGAAGAAATCAAAAAAGAAATCAAAGTATGTATAGAAATAAATGAAAATGAAAACACAACAACCCAAAACCTATGGGACACTGTAAAAGCAGTGCTAAGGGGAAGGTTCATAGCATTACAGGCACACATCAAGAAACAAGAAAAAAGCCAAATAAATAACCTAACTCTACACCTAAAGCAATTAGAGAAGGAAGAAATGAAGAACCCCAGGGTTAGCAGAAGGAAAGAAATCTTAAAAATTAGGGCAGAAATAAATGCGAAAGAAACTAAAGAGACCATAGCAAAAATCAACAAAGCTAAAAGCTGGTTTTTTGAAAAAATAAACAAAATTGACAAACCATTAGCAAGACTCATTAAGAAACAAAGAGAGAAGAACCAAATTAACAAAATAAGAAATGAAAAGGGTGAGATCACAACAGACAACACTGAAATCCAAAGGATCATAAGAGACTACTACCAGCAGCTCTATGCCAATAAAATGGACAACTTGGATGAAATGGACAAATTCTTAGAAAAGTATAACTTTCCAAAACTGAACCAGGAAGAAATAGAAGATCTTAACAGAGTCATCACAAGCAAGGAAATCGAAACTGTAATCAGAAATCTTCCAGCAAACAAAAGCCCAGGACCAGATGGCTTCACAGCTGAATTCTACCAAAAATTTAGAGAAGAGCTAACACCTATCTTACTCAAACTCTTCCAGAAAATTGCAGAAGAAGGTAAACTTCCAAACTCATTCTATGAGGCCACCATCACCCTCATTCCAAAACCAGACAAAGATGCCACAAAAAAAGAAAACTACAGGCCAATATCACTGATGAACATAGATGCAAAAATCCTTAACAAAATTCTAGCAAACAGAATCCAACAACATATTAAAAAAATCATACACCACGACCAAGTGGGCTTTATCCCAGGAATGCAAGGATTCTTTAATATCCGCAAATCAATCAACGTAATACACCACATTAACAAATTGAAAGATAAAAACCATATGATTATCTCAATAGATGCAGAGAAAGCCTTTGACAAAATTCAACACTCATTTATGATTAAAACTCTCCAGAAAGCAGGAATAGAAGGAACATACCTCAACATAATAAAAGCTATATATGACAAACCCACAGCAAGCATCACCCTCAATGGTGAAAAATTGAAAGCATTTCCTCTGAAATCAGGAACAAGACAAGGATGCCCACTCTCACCACTACTATTCAACATAGTGTTGGAAGTTTTGGCCACAGCAATCAGAGCAGAAAAAGACATAAAAGGAATCCAGATAGGAAAAGAAGAAGTGAAACTCTCGCTGTTTGCAGATGACATGATCCTCTACATAGAAAACCCTAAAGACTCTTCCAGAAAATTACTAGAGCTAATCAATGAATATAGTAAAGTTGCAGGATATAAAATTAACACACAGAAATCCCTTGCATTCCTATACACTAACAATGAAAAAACAGAAAGAGAAATTAAGGAAACAATACCATTCACCATTGCAACAAAAAGAATAAAATACTTAGGAGTACATCTACCTGCTCACTTCTTCATTTCCCTGGTCACACAAGAGTGGCTACAACACAAAAATCAGCAGACTTTCATTCTACAGCTTTGTTTAGACCTTGCTTTTATGAGGAATTTTGATTGACTGATTAATTGATCATGAGTCTATTTCCACTCACCAGAGGCCAGTTTATTTTTTCTCTGCTACCTATTAATGAGAGCTTGATGTATTAGAAGGAAGGTGGGAGGGGTGGAAGAAAGAAGGAAACAAAAAGACAAAGAATTATCCTAGAAAAATTATATCACAAAGAATAGAATGTATACCTCTTTTATCATTTTATGCTTTATAATTATACAATAAAAATATAAACTTCATAAAGAGCTCAAACTATAGTTAGTCATAAAATTATATGACAAGGGAGATTTGAAAACAAAGGAATCAAAGGCAAAGAGCATCATACAATAATTAATTAGAAATATTAAGGAGTGTAATGTATCTAAATATACACTTACTAATAATTAACTCTTGAAAGTAGTGACAGCAGCTAAAAATTATTGGTAGATAGAACTACACAAATACAACTATTAGAAATGGGAAAAAATGGTTGATAAACTGGTGTTTCGGAACACCAAACGCAAAAATGAGGATAATAAAACCATTTAGATTGCTGTGTAGGTAACAGAGGCCTATCATTTGAAAGATGGTAAGATTTAAGATGTGTTTGGAAGTAGAGGCAACTGGATATGGTGTTAGAAGTAAAAATAAAGAATGAATAAGAAGTGAATCGAATAGTTTTGGTCTGGTGCAATGGATGGTATCATTTATTTTGCAAGGAAAACAGTGAGTGTATTACATGGGAAAATATTTGGAACATGCTTTGAACATATTCAATTTGAAAGCATTTAGCTTCTAAGCAGAAATTCCAAGATGTCTGGGCATATGTCCACGTTGTAAGAAGGAGATAAAGGATAGAGATTTAAACTGGAGAATTCAGCAAGCTAGAGAGTGGTCTTTGAAACCATAAAGCAGATAAAATTTCCTAGACAGAGGGCATAAAGTGAGAAAAGCATTGAGAAGAGGGATAAGAATCTCTGCAAAAAATAGAGATCTATTAATAGTACAGGAATAACTGGGCTTCACTTGTAGCTCAGTGGTAAAGAATCTGCTTACCAATGCAGGAGACATCGGTTTGATGCCTGGGTCGAGAAGATCCCCTGGAGATGTAAATAGCAACCCACTCATGTATTCTCACCTGGAGAATCACATGGACAGAGGAGCCTGGAAGGCTACAGTCCATGAGGTTGCAAAAGAGTCAGACATGACTTGACTACTGAACAGCAACAACATAGGAATAATTGCCTGAAAAAAAGCCTTAGAAGGCGTGTTCAAGGCAGGAGGAAAACATGATTGTGTAGAGGCGTAGACTAGAGGACAGCATGTTTATTGAGGTAGGGATGGGGAGTGTTCAACAGTGTAAATTTTTTCTGAGAGTTCAATAAAATGAGGGAAAACTTGGTTTTCACAAGCTTTTATTCCTGGTGACACTGGTCACCTCCTATGGTGCAGTGGGATAAAACCCCAGCTAAAAGGGGTTGAGAGAAAATAAGAGGAGACAAAATAGAGACAGCCAGTGTAGACAACTCACAGAGAGCTTTTTACCATGAATGGAAACAAACAAGTTTTGAGGAGGGTTGAAGGAAAGTGTAGACAAGATATTCCAACAAGCGTAAACCTGACAGTTTTGAAATAAATGTGAGTAGCCCAGGAGAGAAGGATAAAATGTTGATGCAAGAAATATAGGAGCTAATTTCAGGAATAACATTCCTGAAAAATGGCAAGGAGACAGCAGACAGAGCAGCACAAATGGAAGATTCAGTTTAGGGAGCAAAGGGGCATGTCCACTGTAGCAATCAGGAGGTCAACTGTGTGGCGCAGGTCCTTAAAACTGGTAATTTGTGGCAATACTCACATGGATTTATTATTGGAGTGTAGCTGATTTATAATTTTCTGCTAATTATTGCCATAGAGCAAAATGATTCAGTTATGCATGCATACATATATATATATATATATATGTAGGTGTGTGTATATATATATATACATATATATGTATATATATATGTGTGTGTGTGTGTGTGTGTGTGTAGGTGTGTGTGTATATATATATATACATTTTTTTCATATTTTCCATTATGGTTTACTATAGAATATTGAATATATTTCCCTGTGCTCTACAGTAGGGAACTTGTTCATATGGATTTTCTTGATAAAAGATGTAGTGCCATCAGCTCAAAGTTATGACAGAGGGTTAGAACAGAATAAGAGAGATTTGAGAGGCTGTGAAAGATTCCTCTTTGAGAATAAGGAAATGAATTAACCAGGCAAGTATTGAAGGATTGTCTGGCAATGTTGAGTATCCATTTGAAATTTGTGGTTATCAATTTGAAATGAATCTAGTCATCAAAATATATTTTTTTTTGCAAGAAATGTTCTGATGATATGATTGCATGTATGGTTAACAGGTTTGTCAAGTAAGCACTTTCTTGAGACAGGAAAGGAAAAAAATTTTTTAATTTATTCATTTTATCCGAATTAGATACGTTTAAGTCTATCTCTTGGGTTGGCAAAAAATTTCACTCACATGTTTCTACAAGATGTTATGGAAAAGCCTAAATGAATCTTTTCACCAACCCAAATAATATTAAAACATGGAATATTGTCCTAGTAGGGATATGAAGACCTGTGAAGAAAAGCCATTATAAAACACAAGTCTTAGAGTTAATGGATTGAAACATCTCAAAGAGCGAGCTGGAGAAATAAGAGAAAAATATTTAGAGACTGGAGGAATTCAAACAGATTCTGTAGTTGTTGCCAATCTGGTGATGACTAAGGATAGAATGTCTGTGAGTACGTGATTGTAGTAGAGTGTAAAAAAATATTACTGATATGTAAAAAATATTAATAATGTAAACTAGAAATCAAGAAATGGAGAGGCATGTATAAGAAGCCATGTAATTGATAGTTATTTTATTAAAAAGAAACAAAAAAAGAAACAATAAAAAAAAAAAAAATCAATGATTCCTTAACCAGTTTCTACTCCAACACAAGCAAGTGGTGTAAAACACCATCATCAATCACACAATACTTATTCTAAAGGGACGGATGTGTTTGAGACCATGGCCCCTTAGAAGGTTAGTTTTATAACATAATTGAGAGACATGTAAGATATTTCACATTTGGAAAATTACTTTGCCTCAATAGCCCTTCCTCTGAACCATACCCAAGTAAGCATGATTAGCCATTTTTATTTTTATTATTTTTTTACTTCTCAGAGATTTGGTACTTTTTAAAAAATTTATTTATTTTCAGTTGAAGGATAATTACTTTACAATACTGCATTGGTTTCTGCCATATGTCAACATGAATCAGTCATAGGTATACCTATGTCCCCCCCCTCTTGAACCTCCATCCCACTTCCAACCCCTTCCCAGCCCTCTAGGTTGTTACAGAGCCCTGGTTTTATACTAAATTCCTGAAAGTTAATAAAAAATGCATGGTATAATATTCCTGTATTATGGAAATTTAAAATTATAAGTTCTGTGCACAGTTTAACACAAGATTTGCTGTCTTCAAAACAGGCAGTCATCAAGGGCAATATCACTTCAAGCATGGGCAGTGATGGTGGTAAATTTCCAACAAGATTTCCAGAGTATGCCCATGGCTGATTTCCCACTAAAAGTACCATATAGAAGATCTATGGAAGAATGAATCAATTATTACACACATAAGTATTTGGGCCTGAGCTCATTTGTCTGGAGTTTAGATTAGATTTGATGCAGGGAGGAGAAAAATGATTTGCTTTGAATGAATGAATAGCTAGGTTCTGATGCCAAACTATCCTGCCATTTGATCCTCTGAGATACCATTTTCATATATCATCCAGATTTTAGAAATGTAACATCTGATACTTCAAATAGCTATATGATTGCTTGAGATGGCAGTGATTAAATGATAGACCTGGAATTTGGACTCACGTTATCTAATTCTCAAAGTCACTGTGCTCACCATTATGCAAAGACGCCTGCTGGTCACAAAGGCTATCGCTTCACTCTGTCAGGGTTTGGTTTACAGACCTGAATACTAACTGAGAACACTTTTTAGATGATAGAGTAGAAATTTCACTTTTTGTAATAGGGATTTTTTGACATCCTAACAAGGGCGACTGAGTTGGTGAAAGGAGAAACACTATAGAATCATAAATGTGCTTTAATCTTAAAGGCAATATAAATGCATTTATATTTATTTTATTTTATTCATAAAGAAGACATCAGTTTGGTTCTTTCTAATTCATATAATATCCTTTAGGACTTTTAGTGGAGAAGGCAATGGCAACCCACTCTAGTACTCTTGCCTAGAAAATCCCATGGATGAAGGAGCCTGGTAGGCTGCAGTCCATGGGGTCGCAAGGAGTCGGACACAACTGAGCGACTTCACATTCACTTTTCACTTTTATGCATTAGAGAAGGAAATGGCAACCCACCCCAGTGTTCTTGCCTGGAGAATCCCAGGGACAGAGGAGCCTGGTAGGCTTACATCTATGGGGTCGCACAGAGTCGGACATGACTGAAGCGACTTAGCAGCAGCAGCAGCAGGATTTTAAGCACTCAGTGAACTAAAATGGACTGGAATGGGTAAATTTAACTCAGATGACCATTGTATCTACTACTGTAGGCAAGAACCCCTTAGAAGAAATGGAGTAGCCATCATAGTCAATAAAAGAGTCCAAAATGCAGTACTTGGATGCAATCTCAAAAAGGGCAGAATGATCTCCATTAATTTCCAAGGCAAATCATTCAATATCACAGTGATACAAGTCTATGTCCTGACTAATAATGCTGAAAAAGCTGAAGTTGAACAGTTCTATGAAGACCTACAAGACCTTCTAGAACTAACACCCAAAAAAGATGTCCTTTTCATTACAGGAGACTGGAATGCACAAGTAGGAAGTCATGAAAAACCTGGAGTAACAGGCAAATTTGGCCTTGGAGTACAGAATGAAGCAGGACAAAGGCTAATAGAGTTTTGCCAAGAGAACACACTGGTCATAGCAAGCACCCTCTTGCAATGACACAAGAGAAAACTCTACACATGGATATCTCCTGATTATCAATACTTAAATCAGAATGATTATATTCTTTGCAGTCAAAGATAAAGAAGTTGTATACAGTCAGCAAAAACAAGATCAGGAGCTGACTGTGGCTCAAATCATGAACTCCTTAATGTTAAATTCAGACTTAAATTGAAGGGAAAACCACTAGACCATTCAGGTATGACCTGAATCAAATCCCTTACGATTATACAGTGGAAGGGAAAAATCGATTCAAGGAATTAGATCTGATAGACAGAATGCCCAAAGAACTATGGACAGAGGTTTGTGACATTGTACAGAAGGCAGGGATCAAGACCATCCTCAAGGAAAAGAAAGGCAAAATGGTTGTCTGAGGAGGCCTTAAAAAAAAACTGTGAAAAGAAGAGAAGCAAAAGGCACAAGAGAAAAGGAAAGATATTCCCATCTGAATGCAGAGTTCCAAAGAGTATCAAGGAGAGATAAGAAAGCCTTCCTCAGTGATCAGTGCTAAGAAATAGAGGAAAACAACAGAATGGGAAAGACTAGAGATCTCTTCAAGAAAATTAGAGATACCAAGGGAAATTTTCATGCAAAGATGTGCTCAATAAAGGACAGAAATTGTATGGACCTAACAGAAGCAAATGATATTAAGAAGAGGTGGCAAGAATATACAGAACTATACAAAAAAGATCTTTGTGACCCAGATAACCATGATGGTATGATCACTCACCCAGAGCAAGATATTCTGGAATGCGAAGTCAAATGGACCTTAGAAAGTTTACTAGGAACAAAGCTGGTGGAGGTGCAGGAATTCCAGTTGAGCTATTTCAAATCCTAAAAAGTGATGCTGGTAAAGTGCTGCACTCAATATACCAGTAAATTTGGAAAACTCAACAGTGGCCACAGGACTGGAAAAGGTCAGTTTTCATTCCACTCCCAAAGAAAAGCAATGCCAAAGAATGTTCAAACTTCCACATAATTGCACCCATCTCACACCCTAGCAAAGTAATGCTCAAAATTCTTCAAGCCAGGCTTCAACAATGCATGATCATGAACTTCCAGATGTTCAAGCTGGTTTTAGAAAAGGCAGAAGAACCAGAGGTCAAATTGCAAACATCCGCTGTATCATCATAAAAGCAAGAGAATTCCAGAAAAACATCTATTTATGCTTTATTGACTATGCCAAAGCCTTTGACTGTGTGGATCACAATAAACTGGAAAATTCTTCAAGAGATGGGAATACCAGACCACCTGACCTGCCTCCTGAGAAATCTATATGCAGTTCTAGAAGCAACAGTTAGAACTGGACATGGAACAACAGACTGGTTCCAAATTGGGAAAGGAGTATGTCAAGGTTGTATATTGTCACCCTGCTTATTTAACTTATATGCAGAGTACATCATGAGAAACACTGGGCTGGAGGAAGCAGAAGCTAGAATCAAGATTGCCAAGAGAAATATCAATAACTTCAGATATGCAGATGACACCACCCTTATGGCATAAAGTGAAGAAGAACTACAAAGTCTCTTTATGAAGGTGAAAGAGGAAAGTGAAATAGTTAGCTTTAAACTCAGTATTCAGAACACTAAGATCATGGCATCTGGTCCCATCACTTCATGGCAAATAGATGGGGAAACAGTGGAAACAGTGACCTGCTTTATTTTGGGGGGCTCCAAAATCACTGCAGATGCTGACTGCAGCCATGAAAAGATTTTTGCCCCTTGGAAGAAAAGTTATGAGCAACCTAGACAGCATATTAAAAAACAGCAACTTACTTTGCCAACAAAGGTCTGTCTAGTCAAAGCTATTGTTTTTCCAGTGGTCATATATGGTTGTGAGAGTTGGACCATAAAGAAAGTTGAGCACTGAAGAATTGATGCTTTTGAACTGTGGTGTAGGAGAAGACTCTTGAGAGTCCCTTGGACTGCAAGAAGATCCAACCAGTCCATCCTAAAGGAAGTCAGTCCTGAATGTTCATTGGAAAAACTAATGTTGAAACTGAAACTCCAATACTTTTGCCACCTGATGCGAAGAATTGACTCATTGGAAGGGACCCTCATGCTGGGAAAGATTGAAGGGGGGACGAGAAGGGGATGAAAAGATTAGATGGTTAGATGGCATCACTGACTTGATGGACATTAGTTTGAGCAAGTTCCAGGAGTTGGTGATGGACAGGGAAGCCTGACGTGCTGCAATTCATGGGGTCACAGAGAATTGGACAGTACTAAGTGACTGAAATGAGCTGAATATTCTTTTTGTATCTCTCATTCCCTCCATAAAATCTCTTGTCCTCCTTCCCTGGGATATTTTATTCTTTAAGAAAAAGATTTTATGGTATGCCTCAGGATCATGATCTTAATTTTTCAGTATTAGGATGTAAGTCAGAAACCTTAATTAATCTTAAATAAATGCTTAAAATATCATATAGCTGCAAAAACACATATTTAATCACACATTGCCTGGCCATCAACATTGCTTATAAAAGTATTACAATAATACATTAGGTATATATTTTCATGATACCTGCATTTAATTTTATGGACATAATATGTAAAAAAAAATCACTGGTTTAGATGCTTAATTGACCAAAAAAATGGACCATTTAAGTAGGTGTTCAGTTGCCCTGTCGTGTCCAACTCTCTGCCACCCCATGAACTGCAGCACACCAGGCCTTTGTGTCCCTCACTATCTCCCTAAGTTTGCCCAAGTTCATGTCCATAGCATTGTTAATGCCATCCAGCCATCTCATTTTCTGATGCCATCTTACCCTTTTGCCTTCAGTCTTACCCAGCATCAGGGGCTTTTCCAATGAGTCAGCTTTTCCCATCAGGTGACCAAAATACTGGCAGTTCAACATCTGTTCTTCCAATGAGTATTCAGGGTTGATTTCCCTTGAGATTGACGGGTTTGATTCCTTGTTGTCCAGAGGACTTTCAAGAGTCTTCTCCAGCACCACAGTTCAAAGGCATCAATCCTTTGGTGCTCTGCCTACTTTATGGCCCAACTCTCACAACGGTACAGGACCACTGGGAAGACCATAGCCTTGACTATAAGGACCTTTGTCAGCAGAGACATGTCTCTGCTTTTCAACACATTGTCTAGGTTTGACATAGCTCCTGCCAAGAAGCAATCATCTTCTGATTTCATGACTGCAGTCACCATCCATAGTAATCTTAGAGCCCAAGAAAATGGAATCTGTCACTGCTTCCACTTTGATCCCATCTATTTCCCATGAAGTAATGGGCCAGATGCATGACCTTAGTTTTTTTGTTGTTGTTGTTTGCT
Source organism: Muntiacus reevesi (assembly GCF_963930625.1). Taxonomy (NCBI): domain Eukaryota; kingdom Metazoa; phylum Chordata; class Mammalia; order Artiodactyla; family Cervidae; genus Muntiacus; species Muntiacus reevesi. Next base: position 90,313,821 of record NC_089255.1, on the reverse strand, counting down.
TTTGTTTTTTGTTTTGTTTTTCATTTATTTTTATTAGTTGGAGGCTAATTACTTTACAATATTGTAGTGGTTTTTGTCATACATTGACATGAATCAGCCATGGATTTACATGTATTCCCCATCCTGATCCCCCCTCCCACCTCCCTCTCTGCCCAATCCCTCTGGGTCCTCCCAGTGCACCAGGCCCAAGCACTTGTCCCATGACCTTAGTTTTTATAATATTTAGTTTTAAGCCAGCTCTTTCAGGCTCCTCCTTCACTCTCATCAAGAGGCTCTTTAGGTCCTCTTCACTTTCTGCCATTAGAGTGGTATCCTCTGCATATATGATGTTGTTGATGTTTCTCCCGACTATTTGATTCCAGCTTGTAATTCATCCAGTCTGGCATTCTTCATGATGTTGTCAGTGTATAGGTGGTTAAACAAACAGGCTGACAGCAGACAGCCCTGTTTTACTCCTTTCTCAATCTTGAACAAATCAGTGGTTCTATACAGGGTTCTAACTGTTGCTTCTTGACCTGCATACAGGTTTCTCAGGAGACAGGTAAGATCATCTGGTATTCCCATCTCTTGAAGAGCTTTCCACAAGTTGTTATGATCCACACAGTCAAAGACTTTAGGGTAGTCCATGAAACAGAGGTAGATGTTTTTTTCTGGAACACCCCTTGCTTTTTCTATGATCCAGAGAATGTTGGCAGTTTGATCTCTGGTTGCTGTTCCTTTTCTAAAACCCAGTTGGGCATCTGAAAGTTTTTTTTCCCCATAATGCTGAAGCCTAGCATGCCAGATTTTAAGCATGACCTTACTAGCATGGGAGATGCGTGCAATTGTCTGATGGTGAGAGTATTCTTTGGTACTACCCTTCTTGGAATTAGGATGAAGATTGACCTTTTCTAGTCCTTTGGCCATTGCTGGATCTTCTGTATTTGCTGACATATTGAATGCAACACCTTAATGGCATCATCCTTTAGGGTTTTGAATAGTTCTACTGGGATTCCATCACATCCACTAGCTTTACTGACAGCAGTGCTTCCTAAGGCCCACTTGACTTCAGAATGTCTGGCTCTGGGTGACTGACCACACTATCATAGTAAACCAGTTCATTGAGATCTCTTTTGTACAGATCTTCCATGTATTATTTCCAACTGTTCTACATCTCTTCAGCATCAACTAGGTCTCTACCATTTCTATTTAAATGGTATCATCCCAAAAAACAGTAAAAACTGAAATATTTATTTCTGAATACATAAGATTATATTTGAATATATTCATTTGCTTATGTTCATGTCATAAACTTTTTATTAAAAATTAGGTAGTAAAGTTTTGTATATATAGATACCTCACCAGATTTTTTTGTTGGATGCTTGTCTTTCTTACAACTGTAGGTTCTATAGCCACATTGGCATTACCCTCTTCAAGACAAAAATTTTGTGATGCTGAGTTTATGTTATTGACACCAAGTCTACATCCTGGTTGAGGTGGAGATGGCAGAGAATTAACATATAAGCAAGTACTCTATACCCCAAATATTTTTCATATACATATTCATTTTATATTCAGGATACTCCTGGGAAGGGAAGATACCAGAATCCCCATGTTACAGATGAAAAATAGGAAACTCTGGAATATACAATTATGAGTATTGGAGCTAAGTTTTAGTAACTCCCGTGTCTGTCTTGTGATGACAACCCTACCACACATCTGTGACATTTCAAATCTCTTCAGATCTATCTGGAGGTAGATAATACATGCACTATGACTCCAACAAATGCCCAAATTTCTGTAATTTTCTCTGTATGGTTTCTTATTTCCAGTCATGTGCATTCGTTTATACTGTAACCTCCCAAATGTCAGAGGCTGTGTCTTCTGTCCCAATAAAATTCTCGACACCTTACCATTGATCAACACATACTGTAATAGTTAGATGAGACTATGAGTATTAACAAAACCATTCTTTCTCTTGGCACATGTGGATCAAACTTTCTGCAGGCTCGTTTTCACATTCCATCTGAGCCCACATGTCATTAGAAACAACCCACTGACATAATGTAAAATGTCTGCTCATTTGTGTGGAAAGATGAAGGGCCCCATCCAGACAACTGTGCAAACATTAAACAGTAACATAAAATAAACTCTTAACATTATATATGAGCACTGAAGTCAGGACATTTTGTGAAGTGGTGAGTGAAAGGGAAGTTCAAAAACATGAATATTTAGGTATTTAGGCAGAGCAATAAAGGAGTGGTAGAGATATGGGACATTACTCTGTGATTTAATTCATCATTGCCTAGCTGGAGAATGGGTCGGATTCTAGAATCCACTCAAGTGAGGGAAGGTGGGATTGTGTCATGACCTGGCCATGGTATGGTATTGTTTGGGAGAAAACTAACAAAGGAGAAAAGGGACTGAACAAAACCAAAAGAGTGGGAACTGGAGGAAGGGAGGGGTGCTTCAGTATGTTTTGGAGTCTACAACAAAGAATATAGAATGTCTAAAGTTCTGAAGTAAAAAGGAGAACGGTAGCAAAATTGGAAATGCTCATACAATTCCTTCACTCTGCTTATGCAACAAGGACCATTTATTCATCCTTTAATCAACATCAGTTAGCACCTTAGCAAGATGATTGGAAAAATTGAATTGTAAGACATGGAAGCAAAATGTAAATGTTTCTTCCCTCCATGTTTCATTGGCATCTATGGGAGGATGGATATTTTATTAATATTAAACAATTGTTCATGTTGAACAGTTGCCAAGTCATGTCTGACCTCTTCGTGATCCCATGGACTGCAGGACGCCAGGCTTCCCTGTCCTTCACCACCTCCCAGAATTTGCCCAAGTTCATGTCCATTGCATCAGTGATGCCATCCAACCATCTTAATACTTGTTCAGTATTGAAAGTTCTAGTGTTGCATGTATACAGAAAATGATATTCTTGAACTTGGACACTGATGCAAATAGAAACAGGTATGTAGACACCCATAATTACATATAGGTGAAAATGGAGATAGCTTTTACCAGTTGTAAGAGCTTCCGAGGTGCGCAGTGGTAAAGAATTTGCCTGCAGAGAAAGAGACACAAGAGACCCATGTTTGATGCCTGGGTTGGAAAGATCTCCTGGAGGAGGAAATGGCAGACTATTCTAGTATTCTTGCCTGGAAAATCCCAGGGACAAGTGAGTCTGGTGGGCTGCAGTCCATGAGGTCCTAAAGAGTTGGACACAGCTAGTGAGTGTGTGTGCATGCACACACACACATACACACACATGCTACATTATATTTTGAATAAAATTTGCACTTTTTAAAATGTCCTCCAAGACCCTGCATTAACCAGCGTCTATTTACCTCTAGAAACTCATCTGATGTCACTCATCTTTTACACTGTATCTTCTGTCAATCTCTAAAATACATTAAATGAGTTCATAAAAAGGGACACTTTATTTAAAATGAAGAAAGGGAGAAGCTAAAAAGACACATGCTTGTGATTTACATATTGTCAGTAATGTTCATTGCAGAGGCAGAGAGTGCTATTGACATGCCAGTTCTCAAGCAGATGGTGCCTGTAGTAGGCTGAATGGTGACTTCAAACAATATATATATATATATATTTTTGTCCCTGAAATCTGTGAATGTGACTCAGTTTGGGGGAGAAAATGGTTTTTGTATATATATAATTAAGAATCTTAAACAGCATCCTGAATTACTCCGGCAGGTCGTTCCTAAGTTCAGTAATAAGTGTCCTTAGAAAGCAGAGAAGTGTAGGAAAACGTGATGAAACACAGAGGCAAAGATGGGAGGGATGTGGCCACAAGCCAAGGGCTCCATGGAACACTGAGAGCCATCGCAAGCTGAGAGAGACAAGGAAGGATTCTCCATAGAGCCTCCAGGGGAGTGTGGCCTTGCCAACACTTTCATTTCAGACCTCTGTCCTCCAGAGCGCTTAGAAAATAAATTCTATTTGTTTTAAACCTACAAAAATATTCTTTTGTGGTAATTTTCTTATTGGAGCTTTAAGAAAAGAACACAGTCATGTCAATGTATGGCAAAAAACACTACAATATTGTAAAGTAATTAGCCTCCAACTAATAAAAATAAATGGAAAATAAAATAAGACCTGAAAAGAAAGAAAAGAAAAGAAAAGAACACAGTCCCTAATGGCAGAGATGATTGTATCAGGGTTTCTAGATTTTAGTCATCAAAATTGTTTAACTCCATTTGATTTAAAATGATGTGCAAAAGACAATCATTTCATTATGTACTAATTAAGTAATATTTACAGAGGAAAAAAAGTGCATTGGTCAGCTAGTTAAATATTACTTTTGATGTACTTGTTAACATAATGGAATTCTGGTTTACTTCGTAATCTGTTATGAGTTTGGTTAAACTGACTCAGTCCAAAGATGGTGATGAAATTAAAGTTCTACAGCACAGTTAAAAACCTACACCTTCATGTGATTATGGTGAGAGGGGCAAGGTCCTATCAGCCTTTATCAGAGATGTTCTTAGGAGGACCAGAAGGCACCAGGATATTATTACATTTGGTGGCCAAAACTTGGCATAAGAAAGTTTGTGCATATGTTCTTGGCTTTTTTCTACTAATCTTTAAATTGGTAGAAAGTATATGGAGTGTATAATTAAAGACAAATATGTAAAAATGTGTAGACACATTAATTGTAGAATTTTCTAGGATGGATGTGATAATCAGTACAGTAACATAGGGTTCACAGAGAGTCAGACACAACTGAGCGACTGAACAACATCAGTAACACAGAAGGAGCTTATATCAGCTGCACCTCTATGGTTCACAGAAATGTCAGAGCAAGCATAGCTGTGTTCAGTTTACCAATAAAACACATATATTAAAATAGATGGCAGAATTTTGAATTTGTATGTATTTCATTCTAAAGTAATCATAGATTATTTTGATGTGATATAAATATATATATGTATGTGTATGTATTATATATGAACAAGTGTATATCTTTAAATTCGTAGCTACTGTTTATAAAGGTTTAATAAGAACATGCTTCTGTTGCTGAGTCTCATAAGACAACCTCTATATTGGGTTTTAGTTCAGTTCAGTCATTCAGACATGTCCAACTCTTTGTGACCCCATGGACTGTAGCACTCCAGGCCTCCCTGTCCACCACCAACTCCCAGAATTTAACCAAACTCATGTCCATTGAGTCAGTGATGATATTGGATATAGGTAATGTAACTGAAAGTAGGGTCCAACTGTTTTCCACTCAAAAGCCAATAAAGATTCAAGATTGATGGAAAGGAAAGTTTGATTTATTTTGGATGCCAGCCACCAGGAGAGGGGGAGATATGAGAGGATGGATACTTGTCCAAAGGCTGACTCCCCACCCTCTCCAGATAATCGGGAGGCAGGAGCTTTTATAGACAGAGGGAGGCGGCTACATGCTGAAAAGTCACAGTCAGCTCTGAAGGTCATTTTGAAATGACCTTCAGAAATTTGGTCATGTCAGTGGTTTGACCACCATAATTCTGGTTGTTTTAGGTACAGTTCATCTTCAGTTCCAGAGTCAGTTTGCTCCCATTTCTTTGAGGCCAACTCTCGGAATTGTGGCAGTTTATGTCATGGCTACAGTCTGGTTATCATGTATTAATAGTTAACTTCTCCCAGCTGGTGGGGATTTCAGTACCTGCAGGAGAGCTCACAGGATATGGCTCAGAATATTATCTATAGCCCTTGAGAAGGAGTTAAAGGTCTTGAGAAGGAACTAAATGTCCTCGACTGTGCTTAATGACTACATTACTATTAGTTGTTCTCCTTTGAATGTTTTCCATTATTTCTGCATTTTCCCACTTCTCTGACTGAAGGTTTTCATTGGCTGAAGCTTTTCCACTGACAAAAGGCGGGCAAAGGGCATGGTGAGCAAGTATTACAGAATCCTGCTCCATCTCAGTAGTGTTATAGAGCAGACAGGAAACTAGAACTTCCCAATGCCACGATTAAAGAACCTGCTTTCAATAACTATGTCATAGAAAACTGAGAAAATACTGCAGCTCAATTCCAGAAAAATAAATGACCCAATCAAAAAATGGGCCAAAGAACTAAACAGACATTTCTCCAAAGAAGACATACAGATGGCTAACAAACACATGAAAAGATGCTCAACATCACTCATTATCAGAGAAATGCAAATCAAAACCACAATGAGGTACCATTACATGCCAGTCAGGATGGCTGCTATCCAAAAGTCTACAAGCAATAAATGCTGGAGAGGGTGTGGAGAAAAGGGAACCGTCTTACACTGCTGGTGGGAATGCAAACTAGTACAGCCACTATGGAAAACAGTGTGGAGATTTCTTAAAAAACTGGAAATAGAACTGCCATATGACCCAGCAATACCACTTCTGGGCATACACACCGAGGAAACCAGATCTGAAAGAGACACGTGCACCCCAATGTTCATCGCAGCACTGTTTATAGTAGCCAGGACATGGAAGCAGCCTAGATGCCCATCAGCAGACGAATGGATAAGGAAGCTGTGGTACATATACACCATGGAATATTATTCAGCCATTAAAATGAATTCATTTGAATCAGTTCTAATGAGATGGATGAAACTGGAGTTCATTATACAGAGTGAAGTAAGCCAGAAAGATAAAGACCATTACAGTATACTAACGCATATATATGGAATTTAGAAAGATGGTAATGATAACCCTATATGCAAAACAGAAAAAGAGACACAGATGTACAGAACAGACTTTTGTACTCTGTGGGAGAAGGTGAGGGTGGGATGTTTCGAGAGAACAGCATCGAAACATGTATATTATCTAGGGTGAAACAGATCACCAGCCCAGGTTAGGTGCATGAGACAAGTGCTCAGGCCTGGTGCACTGGGATGACCCAGAGAGATCGGGTAGAGAGGGAGGTGGGAGGGGGGATCGGGATGGGGAATACATGTAAATCCATGGCTGATTCATGTCAATGTATGACAAAAACCACTACAATATTGTAAAGTAATTAGCCTCCAACTAGTAAAAATAAATGGAAAAAAAAAAAAGAAAATTGCATCCCTTATATTTTATACTCCACAAAAATAACATCTTTGTTTTAGTTATGATTTGGTTTGGGTCACTGTCTATATAGGGGGAGAATGTAGATCATTAGGTTGCAGAAAATTCAAGCATGTGTAAATAAATACACATAAATAAGAATGCCATAACAAGAGGAGAAAGAAAAGGAGGAGGGAAAAGAAAAGGAATAAAATGTTACTTCTAAGAAATGCACTGAAATAATAAGATTGGTGCTAAGTAGTTTTATGATGTCTAATTCTCTAATCCTGTATATATCAGTTCAGTTCATTAGCTCAGTCATGTCCGACTCTTTGCGACCCCATGAATTGCAGCACGCCAGGCCTCCCTGTCCATCACAAACTCCCAGAGTTTACTCAAACTCATATCCATTGAGTCGGTGATGCCATCCAACCATCTCACCTTCAGTTGTTCCCTTCTCCTCCAGCCCCCAAACCCTCCCAGCATCAGGGTCTTTTCCAATGAGTCAACTCTTCTCATGAGGTGGCCAAAGGATTGGAGTTTCAGCTGCAGCATCAGTACTTCCAATGAACACCCAGGTCTGATTTCCTTTAGGATGAGCTGGTTGGATCTCCTTGCAGTCCAAGGGACTCTCAAGAGTCTTCTACAACACCACAGTTCAAAAGCATCAATTCTTCAGCACTCAGCTTTCTTCACAGTCCAACACTCACATCCATACATGACCACTGGAAAAGCCATAGCCTTGACTAGATGGACCTTTGTTGGCAAAGTGATGTCTCTGCTTTTTAATATGCTATCTAGGTTGGTCATAACTTTCCTTCCAAGGAGTAAGCGTCTTTTAATTTCATGGCTGCAGTCATCATCTGCAGTGATTTTGGAGCCCCAAAAATAAAGTCTGACACTGTTTCCACTGTTTCCCCATCTATTTGTCATGAAGTTTTGGGACCAGACGCCATGATCTTAGTTCCCTGAATGTTGAGCTTTAAGCTAACTTTTTCACTCTCCTCTTTCACTTTCATCAAGAGGCTTTTTAGTTCCTCTTCACTTTCTGCCATAAGGGTGGTGTCATCTGCACATCTGACGTTATTGATATTTCTCCTGGCAATCTTGACTCCAGCTTGTGCTTCTTCCAGCCCAGCATTGCTCATGATGTACTCTGCATATAAGTTAAATAAGCACGGTAACAATATATATCCTTGAAGTACTCCTTTTCCTATTTGGAACCAGTCTGTTGTTCCATGTCCAGTTCTAACTGTTGCTTCCTGACCTGCATATAGGTTTTTTCAAGAGGCAGGTCAGGTGGTCTGGTACTCCCATCTCTTGAAGAATTTTCCACAGTTTATTGTGATCCACACAGTCAAAGGCTTTGGCATAGTCAATAAAGCAGAAATAGATGTTTTTCTGGAACTCTCTTGCTTTTTTGATGATCCAGTAGATGTTGGCAATTTGATCTCTGGTTCCTTTGCCTTTCCTAAAGCCAGCTTGAACATCTGGAAGTTCACGGTTCACGTATTGTTGAAGTCTGTCTTGGAGAATTTTGAGCATTACTTTAGTAGCATGTGAGATGAATGCAATTGTGCGGTAGTTTGAGTATTCTTTGGCATTGCCTTTCTTTGGAATTGGAATGAAAACTGAGCTTTTCCAGTCCTGTGGCCACTGCTGAGTTTTCCAAATTTGCTGGCATATTGAGTGTCGCACTTTCACAGCATCATCTTTCAGGATTTGAAATAGCTCAACTGGAATTCCATCATCTCCACTAGCTTTGTTCATAGTGATGCTTTCTAAGGCCTATTTGACTTCACATTCCAGGATGTCTGGCTCTAGGTGAGTGATCATACCATCATGATTCCCCTTATTTATGGATAAAGAAATTAAAGCTTAAAATGAGGAGAAAACACAATTAGTTTGGTAATCCACAAATTAAAAGTAGATGGTTGATCAAAGAGGGAGTCATACAATTTGAAATATCTGTGCACCCAACGTAGAAGCACCTCGATACATAAGACAAACACTAACAGACACAAAAGGAGAAATTGAGAGTAAAACAGTAATAGTTGGAGACTTTAATATCCCACTCACACCAATGTACATATCAGCAAAACATAAAATTAATAAGGAAACGTAAATCTTAAATGATACATTAGATGAGATGGATCTCATTAATATCTTCAGGACATTACATCCAAATGCAGAAGAATGCACCTTCTTCTCAAGTGCACGTGGAACATTCTCCAGGATAGACCATATCTTGGGTCACAAATCAAACCTCAGTAAATTTAAGAAAATGGAAATCATATCAAACATCTTCTGTGACCACAACACTATGAGACTAGATATCAATTACAAGAAAAAAACTGTAAGACACACAAACACGTGGAGATTAAATAATACATTTCTACATAACCAATAAGTTACTGAAGAAATCAAAAGTGAAATAAAAAAAAGTCTAGAAACAAATGACAATGAAAATGTGACAACTCAAAACCTATGGGATGCAGCAAAAGCAGTTATAAGAGAGAAGTTTACAGCAATACAATCCCACCTCAAGAAACAGGAAAAACATTGAATAGCCAACTTATCTTTACACCTGAAATAACTGGAAAAAGAAGAACAACAATGCACACACACACACACACACACACACACACACACACACTCACACACACACACAAGCTCCAAATTAGTAGAAGGAAAGAAATCATAAAGATCTGCATAGAAATAAATGAAAAAGAAATGGAGGAAACAATAGTAACAAGTAATAAAACTTAAAGATGATTATTTGGGAAAATAAGCAAAGTTGACAAACCATTAGCCAGACTCATCAAGAAAAAGAGAACAATCAAATCAACAAAATTAGAAATGAAAAAGGAAAGGTTACAACAAACAATGCAGAAATACAAAAGATTATAAGAGACTATTACAAATAGCTATATGGCAATAAAATGGATAACCTGAAGAAATGGCTATGGTTCTAAGAAGAAATGGTTCTAAAAAACTTCTTAGAGAAGTTCAATCTTCCAAGACTGAACCAGGAAGAAGTATAAATTATTAACAATCCAATTATAAGTGCTGAACTTGAAGCTGTGATAATAAATGTCCAAAAAACCCCAAAAACCCAGGACCAGATGGCTTCACAGGAGAATTCTACCAAACATTTAGAGAAGAGCTAATGCCTAAACTTCTAAAACTCTTTCAAAAAATTGCAGAGGAAGGAACACTTCCAAACTCATTCTACAAGGCCACCATCACCCTGACACCAAAACCAGACAAAAACAACACAAAAAAAGAAAACTACAGGCCAATATCACTGATGAACATAGATGCAAAAATCCTCAACAAAATTTTAGCAAATTCAGCAACACATCAAAAAGCTCATACACCATGATCAAGTTGGGTTTATTCCAGAGATGCAAGGATTCTTCAATGTACTGAAATCAATCAATGTGTTAGACCATATTAACAAACTGAAAGATAAAAACCATATGATAATCTCAATAGATTCAGAAAAACCTTTGACAAAATTCAGCAACCATTTAGGATTAAAACTTTTCATAAAATGGGCATAGAAGGAACCTACCTTAACGTAGGGAAGGCCATGTATGATAAGCCTACACCAAACATTATTCTCAATGGTGAAAAACTGAAAGCATTCCCCCTAAGATCAGGAAAAAGACAAGGGTATCCACTTTCATCACTATTATTCAACATAGTTCTGGAAGTCCTAGTTACAACAATCAGAGAAGAAAAAGAAGTAAAATGAATCCATATCAGAAAAGAAGTAAAGCTCTCACTGTTTGTAGATGACATGATACTGTACATAGAAAACCCTTAAGATAGTATCAGAAAATTACTAGAACTAATCAGTGAATTTAGCAAAGTTGCAGGATACAAAATCAATACACAGAAGCCACATGCATTTCTGTATACTAACTATGAAAATTCAGAAAGAGAAATTAAGGAATCAATCTCATTCACCATTGCAACAAAAAGAATTAAGTATCTAGGAATAAACTTACCTAAGGAGACAAAAGAACTGTACACAGAAAATTATAAGACACTAATGAAAGAAATAAAAAATGACATAAACAGATGGAGAGATATTTCTTGTTCCTGGGTAAGAAGAATCAATATTGTGATAATGATTATATTACCAAATGCAATCTACAGATTCAACGTGATCCCTATCAATTTACCAATGACATTTTTCACAGAGTAAGAACAAAAGATTTCACAATTCATATGGAAACACAAAAGATCCTGAATAGCCCAAGCAGTCTTGAGAAAGAAGATTGGAGCTGGAGGAATCAACCTTCCTGACTTCAGGTTATACTACAAAGTCAGTCATCAAGCCAGTATGGTACTGGCACAAAAACAGAAATATAGACTAATGGAACAAGATAGGAAGCCCAGAAATAAACCCATGCACTTATGGGTACCTTATTTTTGACAAAGGAAGCAAGAATATACAATGGGGCAAAGGCAGCCTTTTCAATAAATGATGCTGGGAAAACTGGACAGCTGCATGTAAAATAATGAAATTAAAATGCTTTCTAATGCCGTACACAAAGATAAAATGAGTTAAAGACCTAAATGTAAGACCAGACACTATAAAACTCTTAGAGGAAAACATAGCCAGAACCCTCGATGACATAAATCAAAGCAAGATCCTCTATGACCCACCTCCTAGAGTAAAGGAAATGAAAACAAAAGTAAACAAGTGGGACCTGATTAGACTGAAAAGCTTTTGCACAGCAAAGGAAACTATAAGCACAGTGAAAAGACAACACTCAGAATGGGAGAAAACAATAGTAAATGAAAAAACTGACAAAGGATTAATTTCTAAAATATATAAGCAGCCCATACAACTCAATACCAAAAAAACAAACAACCCAATCAAAAAGTGGGGGAAAGATCTAAACAGACATTTCTCCAAAGAAGACATACAGATGGCTAAAAAACACAGGAAAAGATGCTCAACATTGCTCATTATTAGAGAAATGCAAATCAAAACTACAATGAGATATCATCTCACACCCATCAAACTGGCCATCATCAGAAAGTCTACAAATAATAAACTGGAGAGGACGTGGAGAAAAGGGAACACTCTTGCACTGTTGGTGGGAATGCAAACTGATACAGCCACTATGGAAGACGGTATGGAGATTCCTTAAAAAAAAAAAAAAAATCTAGGAATAAAACCACCATATGACCTAGCAATTCCACTCCTAGACATATACCCTGAGGAAACAAAAATTGAAAAAGAACATGTATCCCATTGTTCATTGCAGCACTATTTACAATAGCTAGCACATGGAAGCAACCTAGGTGTCCATTGACAGATGAATGGATAAAGAAGCTGTGATATATATACACAATGGAATATTACTCAGCCATAAAAAAGAACATCTTTGAGTCAGTTCTAATGAGGTGGATGAACCTAGGGCCTATTATACAGAGTGAAGTAAGCCAGAAAGAGAGAGATAAATATCATATTCTAACTCATAGATACAAAATCTAGAAAAATGACACTGAAGAATTTTTTTATAGGGCAGCAATGGAGAAACAGACACAGAGAACAGAATTATGGACATGGGGAGAGGGGAGGAGAGGGTGAGATGTATGGAAAGAGTAAAATGGAAACTTACATTACCATGTGTAAAATAGATGGACAATGGGAATTTGCTGTGTGGCTCAGGAAACTCAAACAGGGACTTTGTGTCAACCTGGAGGAGTGGGATGGGGAGGGAGATGGGAGGGGGGTTTTGAAGAGAAGGGATATATGTATACCTATGACTGATTCATGTTGAGGTTTGACAGAAAACAACAAAATTCTGTGAAGCAATTATCCTTCGATAAAAAATAAATTAATTTTTAAAGAAGTAGATGGTTGCTTCTGTGATAGGATTTTTCTTTTGTTCCAAATTGCCTTTTTGCAGTCCCTCTGAAGACCCAAATAGTCATTCCTAGGGTCTTGAACTGCAGACCCTTGAATTGCAGAACTAAAATATAAAAATCTACTCTCTAAATAGTGTTATTTTAACTCATGTGTTCCAATCATCATGTTTTATAAGGAAAAAAAATTCAGGGCGATTTAATTGATAATATGGAGACCAGAAGCCAGGAAAATACAAAAGCATTGACAAATGTCTACGCTGTAGTAAATGAGCTATTTGTCACCCTTAAATATAAATCAGATCTCATGGAGAGAAAACTGATTTTTTTTTTTCCCTGACAGTTTATCATTAGAAATAGTTCAGTTTTCCTTAAGGGATTAAAAAAGACTGATGTAGTGAAAAAGAAGTGAAATATCCCTTCATGAAAACAACAGAAGGAATCTTACACTTTTTGTGAAAGACCTTCTCAGTGGTAAAGAATCTGTCTGTCAGTGCAGGAGACTTGGGTTTGATCCCTGGGTCAGGAAAAATCCCCTAGAGGAGGAAATGGCAACTCACTCTAGTATTCTTGCTTAGAAAATCCCATGGACAGAAGAGCCTGGTGGACTACAGTCATAAAGAGACACGAGTGAGCACACACACACACACACACACACACACACACACACACACATAAATAACATCATGAAATTAGGCACATATATGTCTCATTAAATGATGGGTTCATTACCATCTTCATCATCATCTCCATCATCCATTTTTCCCTACAAGATTCATGTTTAGTAAATCAATATTCAGTGATCTGAGGTTAACTATTAATATCTTTAGTGAAAGACCCTAGGGATTAACAATGTGATATATATACTTTGTGAAGTCATGGAAATTCACAGATTTCAGGAAAGGTTTCTTTCCCCTTTCCCTCCAAATATCAACAACACAGCATTTGATGATCTTACATAACTGATTGACCTTAGTGGCACATTGATGTTGTACATATTGTATTGATTGGAAATGCCAGCTCAGTAAAGCACTCCAACTAGGTATTTTTGTACCTATGAAAATTTATAAACTGCCTCAAGTTCAGAGTTCTGATCCTTGCTAACATGTTCGCTTTTAGTATATTCTGTTCCATCACTTCGGATCCAGAATATAATAAATATTTTTTCAAGTGAACACATTTACCCCTTAGCTGAGAGGCCAAATAGCTTAATATGTGTTATAATAAAAAATTTACTGTTTCTGTCTTGATAAATTGAGAATGTGGCTTTTTCAAGCTAGTTTTATACATGAGAATGGATCATTTTTAGTAATTGTCAGTATTGACTACTATTAATATTGTACTTTGCTTCCAGAGTAAAAATTTGTCAAGAGTAACATAAAACTGTGCATGTTCGTGCTCTAACTTTCTCTTCTTTAATGTCTAGCAATCAAACCCCAGGTCCTGGAAGTATGAGAGCTTTACTGCTGCTATTCTTTGTTCCTATGCTGTTAGTTAGGATTTCTTTCTTTTTTTTCTTTTTCCTTTTTAAATAAAAACAACTTCTTTTTATCTATTCTTTCTCTTTTTTAAATAAAGATAACTTGTTTTTTTATCTTTTTATCTGCTCTTTCTCTTCTAGAGAAACACCACTGTCTCTGCTTATCTCTATTATATTTTCTTCCATTTTCAATGAGATGTTGTCTATTTTCCCAGTAACTCAGGGTCTTAGCTTTTGTATCAGTCAGACAGGGAAAGAGATGCCATAATGTTTCCAGCTTCCCTTTTCTCTAGCAATCTTTCTCGGGAGTTACATCTGTGTCACAGAGATATACTTACAGGTAGGGGACATTCCTCAAATATTCTAGATTCCATTTACCTAGCAAAGATTATTTTTTATTTTGTATATGTTTTTAATTGACATACTGAAGAAGTTCCAGTAAAGGTTTTTTAGGACTTGAATTCAGTCTCGTCCAACTTTTTGCAACCCTTGAACTGTAGCTCACCAGGCTTCTCTGTCCATGGAAATGTGCAGGCAAGAATACTGGAGTGGGTTGCCATTTCCTCCTCCAGGGGACCTTCCTGACCCAGGCATCAAATCCATGTCCCCTGCTTTGCGCTGGCAGATTCTTTACCACTGAGCCAATTAGCCACACACTATTGAGAACCAGAAAACTGATAGTTTCAGTACTGGCTTTGAAATTAGATAAAAATAAATTGAATAATAACCATTATACTAACTATCTAACTATATATACTAACTAACTATATATTATACTCTCTATATATACTAACTATATATACTATATATACTATCGTGGTATCCAGTCCCATCCCTTCATGGCAAATAGATAAGGAAACAATGGAAAGAGTGAGAGACTTTATTTTGGGGAGCTCCAAAATCACTGCAGATGGTGACTACAGCCATGAAATGAAAAGACACTTGCTCCTTGGAAGAAAAAATATGAGCAACCTAGACAACATATTATAAAGCAGAGACTTGACTTTGCCAACAAAGGTCTGTCTAGTCAAGGCTTTGGTTTTTCCAATAGTCATGTACAGATGTGAGAGTTGGACTATAAAGAAAGCTAAGCACAAAAGAATTTATGCTTTTGAACTGTGGTGTTGGAAAAGACTCTTGAGAGTCCCTTGGACAGAAAGGAGATACAGCCAGCTCATCCTAAAGAAAATCAGTCCTGAATATACATTGGAAGGACTGATGAAGCTGAAACTCCAATGTTTTGGCCACCTGATGTGAAGAGCTGACTCGTTTGAAAAGACCCTGATGCTGGGAAAGATTGAGGGCAGGAGGAGAAGGGGACAGAGGATGAGATGGTTGGATGACATCACCAATTCCATGGTCATGAGTTTGAGTAAACTCCGGGAGTTGGTGATGGACAGGGAGGCCTGGCTTGCTGCAGTTCATGGGGTTGCAAACAGTTGGACATGTCTGAGCAACTGAACTGAACTGATTATACTAACAGATGTAACTTCTGAAAGAGAAAGAAAGGCATTAGTTATATTTATCAAAATTAGGAGGATGGGAAGAACAATGAGGTATCCAATATTATGACAATAAAGGTGGTCAATTAAAGAGAAAATATGTTAATTAAAGCAATAAATGTGAATGGGTTAAATTTCACTATTAGAAGACAGATTGGACAAGAAACAAAGTCTAAATGTATGGTGCTTTCAGGAAGTTGTTTAAAACAGAAAACATGGGGAAACTAAATGAGATAATCACAAATATGCCAGGAAAACATGTAAATGAGAAAAAAACAAAGTTAATGTTAAGAAGTATGCTTAAGCAAAAAGCATAAAAGATAATTTCCACTCAAGATATTCAAATATAAACCAAATAATGAATGACATTTTGTAATAAGAAAAACATCATCATCTACAGAATATTGACACTATAAAAATAAATCTTTAAAAAGAAAATTTAAAAAAGAAATAGGCAATTTTAAAAGTGAAACATTTAAGTCAGTAAAGCAAATATTTAATTTTACACCAATAAAATGCATCCCACTTAATTATGGGGCCTCTTAATGCTCATCAAACATTATCTTTCAAGCTGACAGATGGTAGATAAATTTTATAACTTTTCTAGAGGCAATCTTGCATTGTATATCAAAATCACAGATCATCTGGCCATGATACTCTTAGAAAGATTTATATTCAGATTTGTTGAGCATATCGTTATTCAAAAGTCCATAAAGTTGGAAACAATATAAATGTCTCACAATATGGAGTTTAAAAAATAAATGACAATAATGCAATCTAGTGTTTTAAATAATATATATCAAATCAATCAACATATATATAAAACCAGCTGATTAGAAGAACAAGCCTATGAAGTAGGATTGTTTTTACTGCTGATTTTCATTTATGGGAACTGAGAAAGTGAGAAATTAATGAATTTGCTCAAGTTCAAAAGTCAATAATGGTAAAGCATTGATTAAAGCTCAGGCAATCTGACCCTGAGGCTCAGTTTCATAATCTCTCTATGCTATAAAGTTTTTTAAATGAAAGCATCTATTATTAAAGAATAATCTGTATCCATGGAAGTATGATTTTAAGAGGTTTTTCAAGAAAATGAGAAAACATCCATGATATTGGTAAGTGAAATAAAATTTTACTATGTAAGGTATATGAATATATAAAACCATGACAGGGATAATTTATACAAAAGGTATTGCCAGAGAGGAAAGTATAGATTATTCATAATAGTTTTATATCTTGTGAATTTCCCAACATTTCTAAAATAAATTTACTTTAATAAAAACACATAATAATCGTGGCAGTAAATGATCAGTATTTTATACCATAATCAGTCTACTATATGGTATCTTTATCATTTACTAATACTGATATACTGAGCAGTCGAATAAACAGCACCCAGAAGTTCCTGGAACGGTGCCTAGAAAGTATACATATATTTATTCTTATTGATGACATAATTATTCAAAACTATTTTTTTTAATTGTGTTTCAAGAAAGCAGTCTAAATCTGAATAACAAGTTAGCAGGAGCTGAGTGTGAGGGGGGACACAGAAGTAAAAATGATATACATTCTTTCTAAAAAAGAGAAACAAAAAAAAAAACTTTCTGAACTTGAATGTTAAAAAAAAGATTTCCAGGACTTTTAGACATACCACAAAATTAACATGTATAAAAAACAATATCTCAGTTTTTCTACTTCAGTGTACTTTGTCAGATTTCAAGGGTTCAAGATATTCTTCCAAAATGTTGGACCATTGATCTGTGTTTTTCCCCTTTCTCCCTCGGTGTATTTTTTAAGGCAAAAGACAGAAATTAGAGAAAGATGAATAAAACCATTTTCCATAGAGCCACAGGTCTTTAACTTTCTCCTTGCCACCCCCCAGGGTAAAATGGTTTGGTACAACAAACACAAGATCCTAATTCTTAATTGAACTTTTCAGAACCAAATATATATATATATATATATATATATATATATATATATATATATATATATCTCAAATAAAAGAGTCATAAGAACAACCCCCATAGTATATATAATAGACAAATAGAGAAAAAATATTCAATGTTCATATTCAATATGGTGGTTTGGTAAATATTTAGAATTGGAATGTGGCTATGAGAGATGAATAGATTTCAGGATGCACAGTTTTAAAAGGAATGTGCTAATGAGTATTTGGGGTAAGAAGGGAATAATAGAAGTCTGTTCTTTCTCTCTAGAAATTATTATTTGGCCCTTTGCCCATACTTATACTCTACCCTAATTCTCAGCCTATAGGTTCATTGCCAGAGTTATTGTTTAAAAAATGTAGAATAGATCTTGACAGTCTGTATAGAACCTGAGATACTTCCTTCATTTTATTCTGGTGATGGTCGTTGTTCAGTTGCCCAGTCTTGTCTGACTCTTTTCGAACCCATGGACTGCAGCACACCAGGCTTCCCTATCCATCACCAACTCCCGGAGCTTGCTCAAACTCATATCCATTGAGTCGGTGATGCCATCCAACCATCTCATCCTCTGTCGTCACCTTCTCCTCCTGCCTTCAATCTTGCCAACCATCAGGGTCTTTTCCAATGAGTCAGTTCTTTGCATCAGGTGGTCAAAGTATTAGAGCTTCAGTGAATATTCAGGTCTGATTTCCTTTAGGATGGACTGGTTGGATCTCCTTGCCGTCCAAGGAACTCTCGAGTCTTCTCCAACACCACAGGTCAAAAGCATCAATTCTTTGGCGTTCAGCCTTCTTTATGGTCCAACTCTCACATCCATACATGACTACTGGGAAAACCATAGCTTGATTATATGGGCCTTTGTTGGCAAAGTAATGCCTCTGCTTTTTAATATGCTCTCTAGGTTTGTCATAGCTTTTCTTCCAAGGAATGGCTAGATCCATGAGGATGACATCCAACCATTTATAACCCAGTTTCACATGCATTAACAGCACCTCTTTCTGACTCCATCCTAACTCACTCTCTTGCTAGAAAAAAATTGTCAACATTCCAAACAAACCAAACTCTTTCAAACTTGTGTTTTTGCATATCTTTTTCAGTGAACTTAATCCCTTTACCTCACCTGGTACTGAGATTTCTCTTTTTTTCTCTGTTTACAATTTCGGCTCTAATTGTACATGAAAAATATTTACATCTGTGAGTTCCTAAAGGAAAAAAAAAACACAAATTTTTCATAATCATATTCTTAGCACCCAGCACAGTGTCCAGTCCAAACAATTAATAGATAGTGATGGGATTAGGGATGAAATGAGGCATGTATGTTGGCAGACAATGTTAAAATGAAGCAGGTGCAGTTGTTGAAAATTTGCATTTCATTTCTAAATAACTCAGTAGTGAATACATCTTTTTCCCTAAATTTCTAGAAAAGGAAGTTGTTTTTTCTAATTAATTTATTTATTTTAATTGGAGGCTAATTACTTTACAATATTGTAGTGATTTTTGCCATACATTGACATGAGTCAGCCGTGGGTGTACATGTGTTCCCCATCCTGAACCCCGCCTCCCACGTCCCTCCCCATCCCATCCCTCAGGGTCATCCCAGTGCACCAAGTTTTTTTTTTTTTTTTTTTAAGAAAAAAGTCCCTCATAAAATCTCTTCCTGCAAAGATCTAAGGACTATTTTGATAATGTTGCTGTGAGTGAGTCACCAGCTTAACCACAATGATGTGCAATGTGAAAGGCTCTCAGAGGGAACATGCAAACAGCCTGGAACCCCTTTGCTTGTCCATCCATCAATTATCAGCTTTGCTGTTGTTCATTGTCATTCAGGGGCTAAGTCATGTCCCACTCTTTGTGACCCCATGGACTGCAGCACAATCAGGCTTACTTGTTTACTTAAGTCCTACTGTGACATTAATATATTTTTATTAATATGAATTTGAGTATGTATTTCACCATAAAATTTTATTTTCTCCGTTTTCAAAGTTAAATAAGCTTTCCATGGTCCTTAATTCTTCAATACAAATTTTTTAGTGAATTCATTAAGTTTTCCCCCTTACATTCACCAGATTCATTGATTATGATAGTGAAAGACTATATATAAAAATAATGTCCAGATCATTTATAAAAATAGAATTCTGACTCAATCTACCATAACCAGCCCAAGAAGCAAAGCCATTATCTACAGTAATCAGCCCAATAAGTCAGCCTGTTAATCGGCAACTTAGACTTATGGGAAGTCAGACCACTTTGTCTAGCAAACAGTCAAGAAAACCAAACAAGAACGACTGGAACGGTAGGCTCTAAAGAGCCAGGATCTGATTAACAACTGATAACTTTCCTAATTCTGTCCCCACTTCCAATTTAGGACCAGCCTGAGAAGGCCAAATATGCACTCATAACCAGTCATGTAGAATCCACTTCTATTTAGCCTGCCTTTAGTTTCTCTTAGTAAAGCTTTCTCACTTTTCTGCATGCTTTCGTTTTGAGTCTGCTAAAGGCAAGTGACGGTGATTGTGAACTCCCTTCGTATACACGAGCTCTGCAAAAATAAATGTTGCCTGTTTTAATTTGGTAGGCTCATTAATTTACACATTTCATTAAACATATGGATTAGTCTGGGAGAAAATGAAAGATTTATGAGTTGTTCCATTCAAGAACATGGGCGACATTTCCATTTTTCAGAATATATTTTATTTGCATTGTTTTCTGGTAATCTTTATAGATGTATAATCTTTACCAGGCTAATAACTTATATTATTCAAATTCTATTTAATTCTGTTTTTCTTGCTTAATCTATCACTTCATTAAAGAGAAGTTGTAGAATTTCTAGACCCAGCTATTTAGTATTTCTCTTCTGGCTGCTATTTGCTTGATGCTATATTTTAGGCTTATATATGGGCTGGAGGACTCTGCAACCCTATGAACTGCAGCATGCCAGGCCTTCCTGTCCATCACCAACTCCCAGAGTTTACCCAAACTCATGTCCATTGAGTCGGTGATGCCATCCAACCATCTCATCCTCTGTCATCCCCTCTTCCTCCTGCCCTCAATCTTTCCCAGCATCAGGGTCTTTTCAAATGAGTCAGCTCTTCACATCAGGTATTGGAGTTTCAACTTCAACCTCAGTCCTTCCAATAAACACCCAGGACTGATATCCTTTAGTATGGACTGGTTGGATCTCCTTGCAGTCCAAGGGACTCTCAAGAGTCTTTTCCAACACCACAGTTCAAAAGCATCAATCCTTCAGTGCTCAGCTTTCTTTAGAGTCCAAATCTCACATCCATACATGACTGCTGGAAAAACCATAGCCTTGACTAGACAGACCTTTGTTGAAAAAGTAATGTCTCTGCTTTTTAATATGCTGTTTAGGTTGGTCATAACTTTCCTTCCAAGGAGTAAGCACAGAGGTTTGTATATTCTTGCTTCATTTCCCACTTAGCGGTATATTTTTTAATTGATTAACTTATTTTAATTGGAGGTTAATTACTTCACCATATTGTGGTGGTTTTTGCCATACATTGACATGAATCAGGTGTACATGTGTCACCCAGCCTGAACAACCCTCCCATCTTCCTCCCTGTCCCATCCCTCTGGGTTGTCCCAACGCACCAGCTTTGAGTGCTCTGTTTCATGTGCCAAACTTGGACTGGTGATTTTATTCACATATGGTAATATACATGTTTCAATGCTATTCTCTCAAATCATCCCACCCTTGCCTTCTCCCACATAGTTCAAAAGCCTGTTCTTTATATGTGACTCTTTTGCTGTCTCACATATAGGGTCATTGTTACCATCTTTCTAAATTCCATGTATATGCATTAATGTACTATATTGGAGCAGCAGCTACACGTAGCTGGAGTGACTGTGAGCAGATACCCCACGTCCAAGGGCTAAGAAGCCACAGCAAGATGAGTGGTAGTTGCACAGTGCTGGAGCGACTTTGAGGTGATACCCCATGTCCAAAGGCAGAGGAGAAGCCCCAGCAAGAGGGTAGGAGGGGTGAAATCATGTTTAGAATCAAACCCCACACCCGCCAGAGACACTCAGAGGGCTCAAACAAACCTTGTGTGCCCCAGGATCCAGAGACCCCACAGCGACTGAAACAGAACTGTTTGAGCATCTGCTGCAGAGGCATGAGTCTGGAGAGGACTGCTGAAGGGGCAGGGGCTCTGGGTGCAGCAGACCTGGGAATGGCATAAGCCATCTTGGAGGAGGTCACTGTTAGCCCCACCATAGAGCTGCCAGAACTTACACAAGCCTGGGAAACAGACTCTTAGAGGACACAAACAAAACCTTGTGCACCAGGACCCAGGTAAAAGGAGCAGTGACCCCAAGACTTGCCTGTGAGCGTCCAGGAGTCTCTGGTGGAGGCATGGGTCAGTGGTGTCCTGCTGCAGGGTTGGGGTCACTGAGCGCAGCAGTGCATGCATGGGAGCTTCTGAAAGAGGTCACCATTATCTTCATCACCTCCACCATAGTTTGGCCCCAGGTAAATAACAGGAAGGGAACACAGCCCCACCCATCAACAGAAAATTGGATTAAAGATTTACTGAGCATGGCCCCGCCCATCAGAACAACACCCAGTTTCCCCCTCAGTCAGTCTCTACAATCAGGAAGCTTCCATAAGCCTCTTATTCTTCTCCATCAGAGGGCAGACCAAGTGAAAAACACAATCCCAGAAAACTAACCAAGCTGACCACATGGACCACAGCCTTGTCTAACTCAATGAAACAATGAGTCATGCCAGGTAGGGCCACCCAAGACAGACAGGTCATGGTGGAGAATTCTGAGAAAATGTGGTTCACTGGAGAAGGAAAGGGCAAACCACGTCAGTATTCTTGCCTTGAGAACAGTATTCTTGCCCCATGAACAGTATAAAAAGGCAAAAGATAGGACACTGAAAGATGAACTGCCAGGTCAGTAGGTGCCCAATATGCTACTGGAGATCAGTGTAGAACTAACTCCAGAAAGAATGGAGAGACAGAGCCAAAGCAAAAACAACACGCAGTTGTGGGTGTGACTGGTGATGGAAGTAAAATCCAATGCTGTAAAGAGCAATATTACATAGGACACTGGAATGTTAGGTCCATGAATCAAGGCAAATTGGTAGTGGTCAAACAGCAGATGACAAGTGTGAACATAGACATTTTAGGAATCAGCTAACTAAAATGGCCTAGAATGTGTAAATTTAACTCAAATGACCATTATAACTACTATTGTTGGCAAGAATTCCTAGAAGAAATGGACTAACCATCATAGTCAACAAAAGAATCTGAAATGCAGTACTTGGATGTCATCTCAAAAGTGAGCATTATCTCCGTTCATTTCCAAGGCAAACCATTCAGTATCACAATAATCCAAGGCTATGCTTCAACCAGTAATGCTGAAGAAGCTGAAGTAGAATGGTTGTATGAAGACCTACAAGACCTTCTAGAACTAACACCCAGAAAAGATGTCCTTTTCATTATAGGGGACTGGCATGCAAAAGTAGGAAGTCAAGAAATACATGGAGTAATAGGCAAATTTGGCTTTGAGTATATAATGAATCAGGGGACAGGCTAACAGAGTTTTGCCAAGAGAATGCGCTGGTCATAGCAAACACCCTCTTCCAACAACACAAGAGAAGGCTTTACACATGGACATCACCAGATGGTCAATACCAAAATCAGATTGATTATATTCTTTGCAGAAGATGGAGAAGCCCTATATAGTCAGTAAAAACAAGACTGGAAGCCTACTGTGGCTCAGATCATGAACTCCTTATTGCCAAATTCAGACTTAAAATGAAGAAAGTAGGGAAAACCACTAGACCATTCAGGTATGACCTAAATCAAATCCCTTATGATTATACAGTGGAAGTGAGAAATAGATTCAAGGGATTAGATCTGATAGACAGAGTGCCTGAAGAATTATGGACAGAGGTGTGTTACTGTCTACAGGAGGCAGTGAGCAAGGCCATATCCAAGAAAAAGAAATGCAAAAAGGCAAAATGGTTGTCTGAGGAGGCCTTATAAACAGCTATGAAAAAAAGAGAAGTGAAAGGCAAAAGAGAAAAGGAAAGATATACCCATCTGAATTCAGAGTTCCAAAAAATAGCAAGGAGAGACAAGAAAGCCTTCCTCAGTGATCACTGCAAAGAAGTAGAGGAAAATAAGAGAATAGGAAAACTACTGGTCTCTTCAAGAAAATTAGAGATACCAAGTGAAATTTTCATGTAAAGATGGACACAATAAAGGACAGAAGTGGTATGGACCTAACAGAAGCAGAAATTATTAAGAAGAGGTGGCAAGAATTCACAGAACTAAACAGAAAAGATCTTCACGACACAGATAATCCTGATTTTGTGATCACCTACCTAGAGTCAGACCTCCTGGAATGCAAAGTCAAGTGGACCTTAGGAAGCATCACTACAAACAAAGCTAGTGGAGATGATGGAATTCCAGTTGAGCTCATTCAAATCCTAAAAGATGACGCTATGAAAGTACTGCACTCAATATGCCAGCAAATTTGGAAAACTCAGCAGCAGTCACAGCACAGGAAAAAATGTCAGCCTTCATTCCAATCCCAATGAAAGGCAATGCCAAAGAATGTTCAGGCTACCACTTAATTGCACTCATTTCACACACCACCAAAGGAATGTTGAAAATTCTCCAAGCCAGGTTTCAACAGTATGTGAACCTTGAACTTCCAGATGTTCAAGTTGGATTTAGAAAAAGCAGAGGAACCAGAGATCAAATTGCCAGCATTCACTGAATCATCGAAAAAGGAAGACAGTTCCAGAAAAACATCTGCTTTACTGACTATGCCAAATCCTATGACTGTGTAGATCACAGCAGACTGTGGAGAATTCTCTAACAGATGGAATGCCAGACCACCTGACCAGCCTCCTGAGAAATCTGTGTGCAGGTCAACAAGTAATAGTTACAACTGGACATGGAACAAATCTGGTTTCAAATTGAGACAGGAGTATGTCAAGGCTGCATATTTTCACTGTGCTTATTTAACTTATATGCAGAGTACATCATGAGAAACACTGGACTGGATGAAGCGCAAGCTGGAATCAAGATTGCTGGGAGAAATATAAATAACCTCAGATATGCAGATGACACCAACCTTATGGCAGAAAGCAAGGAGGAACTAAAGAGCCTCTTGATGAATGTGAAAGAGGAGCGTGAAAAGGTTGGCTTGAAACTCGACATTCAGAAAACTAAGATCTTGGCATCTCGTCCCATCACTTCATGGGAAATAGATGGAGAAACAGTGGAAACTGAGCGATTATATTTTGAGGGGCTCCAAAATCACTGCAGATGGTGACTGCAGCCATGAAGTTAAAAGACGCTTGCCCCTTGGAAGAAAAGTTATGACCAATCTAAATCTAGGCAGCATATTAGGAAGCAGAGTATTACTTTGCCAACAAAGTTCTGTCTAGTCAAAACTATGATTTTTCCAATAGTCATGCATGGTTGTGAGGGTTGGACTATAAAGAAAGCTGAGCACTAAAGAATTGATGCTTTTGAACTGTGGTGTTGGAGAAGACTCTTGAGAGTCCTTTGGACAGAATATCCAACAAGTCAATCTTAAAGGAAATCAGTCCTGAATATTCATTGGAAGAACTGATGCTGAAACTGAAACTCCAATACTTTTGCCACCTGATGCGAAGAATTGAACCATTGGAAAAGACCCTAATGCTCGGAAAGATTGAAGGTGGGAGGAGAAGGGGACACCAGAGGATGAGATGGTTGGATGGCATCATCGACTCAATGGAGATGAGTTTGAGTAAACTCTGGGAGTTGCTGATGGACAGGGAGGCCTGGCATGCTGCAGTTCATTGGGTTGCAAGGAGTCGAACACAACTGAGCAACTTATGTGAACTGAACTGATACTGTATTGGTGTTTTTCTGACTTACTTCACTCTGTATAATGGGCTCTGGTTTCATCCACCTCATTAGAACTAATTAAAAATGTGTTCTTTTTCGTAGCTGAGTAATATTTCCACTGTGTATATGTACCACTACTTTCTTATTCATTTGTTTGATGGTGGACATCTAGGTTGCTTCCATATCCTAGCCATTGTAAACAGTGCTGCGATGAACACTGGGGCACACGGGTCTCTTTCAATTCTGGTTTCCTCAGTGTGTATGCCCACCAGTGGGATTGCATTTAGCAGTATATTGCCACCTCTGTTGTCGCTCATGTTTTTTGCCTTTCATTCTATTTTACCTGATATCAAAATGCTACTATAATTTCCTCTTTCTTTTTCCTCCTGCCTTCCTTCTTTTCTCAGTTTCCTGGTATAAATGTTTTATTCTCTTCATATATTTTTTTTCCTAAAGGCAGGTATTTTCTGTTAGTAAGGTTTATTATATTTTATTTTAAGTTAAGATTTTCTGATATTTATTGTGATCTTTATATTTAATGGAGTTACTAACATATTAGAAGTCCTTTCCATGTTATTTCATAAGTTCAACTGCTTATACTTTATTTTTTATACACTCTTTTCTCTTTTCCTTCATTTGCCTACATTACATTTTCTGCCAATGTAAAAGTGATATTGTCTATATTTTATGTTAAGTACTATTTACTTAGCACCTGTACCCATATTTATTAAGCTATCTTGGTTTCTTACATTCATCAATAACTAACAAGACTGCTAACATAATCTGGTGTCTCTTTTTGCCCTACCCTCTTACCCCAAGTTGTGTAAATATTGCCTAAAAACTGAATCCTAAATGTTTTGATGGTGATTTTTTAAATTTTACCCTTGATTTTTTAAACAACAGTATACTTTCTTAAGTTCCTTTATTGTCCTTATTCCCATGCATCTTGTAGTATTCTCATGGATTTATTTTGCTTAATTGAATTTTTTTCTGGGAATTTTTTTTTTTTTCAAATCAGATTTGTTTACAAAATTCCTGAGAATTTTTAAATTATGCTCTTATTTAGTTATTATAAAAATTGATTATCCTAGACTTCATGTATTAATTTTATTCTTTTTTCTTTTGTCTAATATTCATTAAGATATAATACTTTCCCAGTGCTGTGCTGACTTTGCTTGTGTTTTGAAGTGGCTCTAATGATATTCTGCCAGGATCTGTATTGCCCTCAGCTAAGGTATTGGGTGTCCATCGTGGTTATTCCCAGTGGTAGGTGTGTGGCCCAGGATTGTGAAGTTATTTCTCCCATGCTTATCTTATTTTTTCCAGCTTTGAGACATTGAATCTGAGTGCCCTAAAATCAAGTTCCTCTACTGAGTTTATGATTAACATTTCTACCTCAAATGTTATTTTCTTTCTTGCGCTGACCATGTTCCCTTCAAGATGGAGTAGTATAAAAGAAAAGGAGAGATGTACTAGGCCCAGTGTCCCAGTCTTTTGAAGCAAAAAGGTTTGGCTTTAGTCTCCCAGGCCTCACTAGAGTCTCAAAAGGCTGGCTCAAGAGTTAATGATTAAGGAAATTTTAAGATATAGGAAGAAAGAATATCTTTTTAGCTGGAAAACTGCTAATAATTTAGAGTATAAATCTGCCACACAGGAGAATCACTGAACTCCCAATTCTCTGAAAGATACAGAAAAAGGGACTGACATACATTCCTAATCATTTTTACAAGAAGTAGATTTCCACCAGATGAAAACTGTTTACTGTAAGCACGTAGACCCCCGGAGAAGGCCATGGCACCCCACTCCAGTACTCTTGCCTGGAAAATCCCATGGACGGAGGAGCCTGGTGGGCTGCAGTCCATGGGGTCGCTAGGAGTCAGACATGCTGAGCGACTTCACTTTCATGCATTGGAGCAGGAAATGGCAACCCACTCCAGGGTTCTTGCTTGGAGAATCCCAGGGACGGGGGAGCCTGGTGGGCTGCCGTCTATGGGGTCGCACAGAGTCGGACACGACTGAAGCGACTTAGCAGCAGCGGCATGTAGAGCCACATCAGTTGAGACCAGAAAGGTTGATAGTGCTCAAAACTTCACCTAATCCCGCAGTTGAGCACAAGCTGATCAGGTTCTCTGTAGTCCTCATCTTCACACTCCCTTTAAAATCTCTTCCCTGAAAGTCCTCCGGTGACACAGTCTGCTGGTGTCAGTAGACTGACTTTGCTATGTGCGTGGCTGAGTGAACCCAACCTCAGGTTCTGTACCATAGTAAGATTAATTAGCACCTACATCTTCTCACGTAATTACTTTTGTGTGTGTAATAATAGATATTAAGGCCTACTCTCAATAATTTTAAAGAATATAATACAGTATTATTAATTATAGTCACTATGCTGTACATTAGAATACAGTTAAGTAATGCTAATTAACTGATCTTCAATACCTCTAGCAGTGAGACTAAATTTTTTTTTCAGTTTCTATGACTGATTCTATAATAGGAAATACTGAAGGATATAAACAAAATAAACTAAAAGTTAATATGTGCGTGCATAAAACCATATGTTTATTGGTAGCATTCCCAGTTTGTGCTAGTGGTAAAGAATCCACCTGCCAATGAAGGAGATGGCAAGAGACTTGAGTTTTATCCCTGGGTCAGGAAGATCCCCTGGAGAAGGAAATGGCAACCCCACTCCAGAGTTCTTGCCTGGGAAATTCTATGGACAGAGGAGCCTGGTGGGCTACAGTCCATGGGGTCACAGAGAGTCAGACACCATTGAGCAACTAAGCAAATGCTTCCTGTTATATAGAATTATCAATATGATATTTTTGTGTCTATTAACAATAATGTATAATTGTATGCACTTTATACCTTACCAGGCTCATTCTAATTACATTTCTTCTTCAATTCTCATAGGAATATGATGTGGATGTTTTCCTTATGCTTACTTGAAAGATGGAAAAATTATTCAGAGATTAATTAATGTCCCAAAGCTAATAAGAGGCATATGGGACTCCTATCATTCGTGGAATTCCAAAAGACAAACTCAGTTGCATTAGGGAAAGTCAAAATATTAATGACTAGAATGCGTGATAAATCTAAAACTTTTTCTTTTCAATGGATCTTCTTCTATCAGTAAATATATAATTATAAATATGATTTTGGTGGTATATGGTTTTACAATAAGTCCAGAACATTTCATTGTTAAAAATCCATGAAAAGTGTGTATTGTGCAAGATGTTGGATTAGCTAGAGCATGTCATTCTTTATTTCCATACCATTTTCTAGTGTGTAAACTTAGCAGTACTTATTAGCTTTTCTAAATATCAATGTTGTTATCAGTGAAATGTTGTTATTCATAGTATTTACATTAGGGATATTAATAAGTATTCATGTAGAACTGGGTCAGGCATATAGTAAGCCCTCAATAATGGGTTAGTTGATGTTTTTGCTAGTAACAGTAGCTTACTTCTCATAGTTATCACCACCTCCACAACATCATTCTGCATGGTTGAGTAACAGAGGAGTTAGAGCTGACCTTTCCTAATTTAGCTGGGGATCATTTACCAAGTATGAAATAAAAAAAGCCTATGAAAGCAGTTTATCAAAATAAACTAGATAAAATAGTATATTTATTGGAATCATGTTTTTTAATAATCTTATATTGTATTTCTGAATGTATCAATTTTGAATGTATTATTAAAAAGGCATTTTCCAATAAGTATTCACTGTTTTCACATCTACTTTATGATGGTAACAAGCTACTGTGTAAGCTAAATTTTTCAGGATTTTTTTTAGACTTAAAAATTTTTAGGATAGTTTATTTTTTGTTTGTTTGTTTGTTTTTGTTTTTTTAAGATAGTTTATTTTTAAAGTGTAAAGATAAGCCACTTGTTTACCTGTATCATGGGTACTAATATGATAAGCAATGTTCTAAAAAGACCACTTACCTATAATTTCTAGCATATGTAATAACAAAAGAATTATAACAGAAAATTGAGAGTCACTTATTCAAAAGCCATATCACAATTTGTCACAAAGCATAACACCTTTTGCCTGAAGCTCTTTTGGATGGATATAATATCTCACTTGTTTTAAAGTTTCTCTTTCCTAAAAATATCCAGAGGCATCAATTCACACTGAACTAATGGCGACAATTTTGTTCTAAATCCCTGAGGAAAGCAGATGTCAGAATGTTGGTCAGGATTGACTTCTTTTTTTTAATCTTCTCCCTAGGAACCATTTGAAAAATGGTGCTTCTAATGACATAGATGCAGGTCTTGTAACATGAAGTTAAATTTGCTGTCCTTTCAAAGGCAAAGCTTTATTTATGCCCTGAAAATTCAAAGGCATTTGGAAATCTCTTGATTGACTTGGGCATTTATTTGACTCTGCATCAAACAAATAACCAATTCAAAACAACCAAGCATTCTGCACTGCCAGTCTTCACCTCTGAGGTGAAATCTCAGTCAATAAAAGGTTCATATTGGAAAATGTGAGTGACATTTAACTAAGGGGTGCAAAGTATATGGCTGTGTTTTTGACACTAGTCCTCCCACACAACTGTCAGCAAGTCTAAATTAACACTGGAAGTTCTATAGGTTTCAATGATGGATGAATATATATAAGCCACATCACAGAACCACAGAAGTAATGAGCTTTGCAGTTTTTTCCAATGCCTATATGTTTGTGTAATCTTTTTTGATTTTGCTTAACTATCTTCTTGCATCACTGTTAACACTGTTATAAAATTCATATGTTTCTCAGATGAAATATGCTACGCATTCCCTTAAGAAGGGGTATCAAATTGTCGCCGTCATAAAATGAACATCCTTTATACCAAATTGGTAATTTTTTGTAAACCAAAAGTAATTATAACCATCTGAGATGTTTTCACTTTCTTATTAGACAATATGTTTGTATTATTTCTAGAAATTATTTCAGATGTAATCTTTATGTCCTTTCATGTCCTCTCCTCCACACATTTCCTCAGGAATTTGCATTCAGAAGTTGAATATATAAGGAATGAATTACCAGGTTAATGTTGAAACACTCAGCACAGAACAGTTCTGTAAAATGAAAACTCATTCTTAGTTATGTAACCTGGGCACACAGTGCCATACCCATTCTGACTTTAGAGCACATATTTCCATGTACTGCACTGAACCCCCTTTTTATGAATAAAAAAAAAAAGTGTTATGCTTTTTGACAAACTATGATGTAGCTTTTAAATAAGATTTTAAATGGTTCCATTTGCTTAAGATGGCAAAAACAGGTAGATGGCTATATTTGGCCCATAGATCATAGTTTAGAGACATCTGTTTAGATGGTTATAAAAACTAATGTCCTTTCAGAAACCAGTCAAGCCCCTTCTATTATTGTTGGTCATTGCAAAAAAAAAAAAAAAAAAAAAAGTGAGAGGATAATCTAATTTCTTTAACATTGAAGATTGAAGCTCATATGACAGATGAACTCATCAGCTCTCTGGCTTAATTTCGACACAAATAGTAGGAAAAAATAATGCCTGGACATTTTCTGCACTTCTGTGAAGTCTTAGAAAATGAGAATGGCAAAAATGACCTTCAGTTTTAGTCCTTTTGAAAGTCACCATTCAATTGTCAATAACAATGTGCTCAGTCTGCACTGAAAGGGCTTGTATCATAAGTGAGGAATGCTTTATTATGAAAACAATTCTGTTCATGTTGAAGCCATTTCTGTTTCTCCAGGATGAAGTAAACCAAGTAAAATTTGCACATACATTCAACTCTGAGATAACCGATATTTGTGTAGTTGTTGTAACTTGCCTGTTGTATTTTGCATTGTTCAAAGCAGACTTTACAAGTTTAAGAACAAAGATTTGAACATTGTATTTTTATATTTCACTTTCATTGAAGTGGACTTTGAGATAAGTATTTCTACCGTGTGGACCACAGCAAGCTGATGTAAAGTATAAAATGTATTTAAGATCAGAAAGTTGTAAAAAGAATTATATATTTCCTTCCTAAGAATTAGGAAATTAAATGCAATAGGTAGTTTGTTTTTTATGGTTGATTCATTACTATCTTCTACTAGAAAATTATGTCTCTAAAATGAAACGAATTCAATTCTGGGGTTAACCAAGCAGATGTTTGGTTAAAACATATTTACCCTGGTCAGTTAATACAAGAAAAAAAAAATCAAAGCCTAGATGTAGAAGCTTACCTACCTCGGAAATTTTGAATCAAATTCCTTTAGACCTGGTTAATTCAGGATCCATTTTCAGATCTTAAGCCCAAATCATGAATCTGAATGCTAGAAGATTTGTTGATTAATATTTTCTTTTCTAGCCATATTTGAAAATTCAATTTGTCAAAAAGTTAAATCATTATTTATATTATATGGAAAATATCCCAGTATATCTTTAAATTTTATTAAACCTAGTAGGATCAAGAATTGCAGCAAATTTATTATTTTTATACCTGATATTTTTCTCATGTGATAAAAATGAATGCTTGTAACACAAATGTGATAAATGTATTTATTTAATGAGGCTAAGTTGTTGGTGTTTTCATTGAAGGAGACTTTGCCAAGTGCTTTTTTTGTTTTTTTATATAGTGATCCCATTTTCATGATAAACACTGAGGAGTGTGAAAAAGATAGCAATTGAGATAATTTTTACCCAATGTATTCCTTTGAGTAAGCTGTTGAAATAGGTTAGGAGAATGATTCACTTTTTTAAATAATTGAGGCAAATTAAATTCTTAGACTTGAGGGTTAGGGATAGAAATAGGTCAGAGTTTCCTAGATAGTGTTCACATGGAATTTATTGAAAAAGTACAAGTAATAGATAAAGTTGCAAGTGATGCTAGTCATTATCGCATCCTGGAAGTTAATGCAGTGATAAATAGCAGATCCATATCATTAGTGAGACTCTTCCCCCAAAAATAGTCAGTCATGGAAACTCTTAAAAACCCTAATTCTGGTACAGTCATTTTGACTTAGCCTAGGACCTGTTAAAATAATTGATGGTTTATTGGTAAAGTTACTAACTTATAAGAGGATAAGAGGATACTACAGATGAATTTTAGTAAAGGGCTCCCAATTTTTTTTTTTATGGTAGAAACCAATTAGTTATTCACAGCATCCATTTCCCTTTTTTAACGGGCATGTATCTAGATTTATTTTTCAGGGCTTCTCTTATTTAAATATTACCATATGGGTGAATTCTAGCCAAGAGGATGTGTATGGGTTTGACATGCACCACTGTCAAGCCTGGCCCATAAAACCTCTCATGTGATTCTTTCTCTTCTATCTCTCTCTCCATTTTTGCCAACTGATGTTGATGTCCCAGGTGACCATGCAGCCACATGTTATTAATAAATACAGCACCGCCTCCTTTGGGAATTTTGCATGATTGCATAGAATCAGCGGCAGCTTGGTTTTAGCTCACCTCATCCCAGTTGTACTTATAGTATGAACAGTATGTACTTATAGTATGAACAGGTAGTCAAACTACCAAGGTTGGACATTGACACCAAAAGCAGGGACAACAAAAGCCAAAAAAAAAAAAGGAACTACATCAAGCTAAAGACCTTTGACACAGCAAAGGAAACCATCAACAAAATGATAAAACAATCTATAGAATGAAAGAAATTACTTGTAAATCATATATCTGACAAGGGGTTAATATCCAAAATATATAAAGAACTCATCCAACTCAACAACAGCAACAGCAAAAAAAAAAAAAAACAAAAAAAAAACAAAGACAAAGCAAGAACAAAAACAATGATTAAAAATAGATAGAGGATCTAATATACATTTTCCAAATATATATACAGATGGTCAAAATATATAGGTGCTCAGATCACTGCTTGGCAGGGGAGTGCAAATACGAACCGCCACTTGTTAGACTGGCTGTTGTTTTAAATATTACCAGTGTTGGTGAAAATATGTAGAAAAGAATTTGTAGAAAAATCCCTGTGCACTGTTGGCGTGAAGGTAATTGGTGCTGCCAATACAGAAAACAATATGGAGCTTCCTCAAAAAAATTAAAAAACAAAACTGTCATGATCCAATAGTTCACTTCTGGGTATTTATGCAGAGAAAATAAAAACATGAACTCACAAAGATGTATGCACCCCCATGTTTATTATAGCATTATTTATGGTAGCCAAGATATGGAAGCAACTGTATCTTGACAGTTGACAGTTGGATGTCTATTGGATGAATAGATAAAAAGATGCAAATAATAATGGAATATCATTTCTCCATAAAAGAAAGAAATCCTGTCATTTGTGACAGCATGGATGATCTCCTTGAGGGTTTTATGCTAGTGAAATAATCAGAGAAAGACAAGTACTATATGATCTAATTTGTATGTGGAATCTAGAAAAGCAAACTTATAGATACAGAAAATAGACTGATGGTTTGCCAGAGCTGGAAGGTAGGGTTGGGGAAAATAGGTGAAGGCAGTCAAAAGATAAAAGCTTCTATTATAAGGTAAATATAATCTGGAGAATATAATATACTGCATGGTGACCACAGTTAACAGTAGTGTACATATATTTGAAAGTTGCTAATCGAGTAAATCTTAAAGATAATCATCACAAAAAATAATTTGTATCGGTGAGGCAGCAGATGTTAACTAAACTTACTGGGGTGATCATTGTGTAGTGTGTGCTTATATCAAATTACTTGCTGGGAAACATGGACAGTTCAACGTTTTGTGTCAGTTATATCTCAATAAAACTGAAGAAAACCCACAATAGGACAGGTCAAACTATAGTCTGACATAAGATGAAGCATGGGACCTTCCAAATATGTATAGAAGCAGTGTGTTCTTTAGTTACTTGGGATGGGAAATTGTAAAAGAAATGAATGCTCATTTTTTAAAGAAGCAGTATTAACCAGAATAAAGAACAATATTTTTAAAGTCATTTGAAACCTACTGTCTAAGCTATCCATGATTAGCAATAGATAAGTACCCTTTCAGACACTTTTCATACATTCATTCTTACTTAAGCTACTTTAAATAGCTAGACAAATTGATAAAGAGAAATAGCCCAGCACTTTTTTTTAAGGGAAAATCAGGATCTGGGAGTTGTTATAGCAGATAGTTATGGTAACAAATACATCTAGGGTCTGAGATTTGAGTACTGACCTGAGAATATCGTTGTTGTCAAGATTCAAAATCTCTCTGAGCCATGATCCTTTCTATCAACAACAAAAGCAAAATAGTAATACTTTCTAAGAAAATTTCTCTGCTGATTAAATGAAATGCTACATGAAAATACTTAGCAATATCTAGTATAATGTGCTCAACTGATATTAATTTTCTTCCATTAAAGAAACAAATCTAATTCTCTTTATTACATAGAATAGTTTCTCTTTTTTAGTTCTATTTTTGCTAACTTAAAATGTTTATCATTGTAGCATTAGTTTTTCATATTTCAACATGATTGAGTCAATAAGCCACAAAATCAGTCATTCTCACCTAGAACTAACAGGAACAATAAAAACTCTTTGATTAAAATTTGTTGTTTGAGTATAGCTTGACTGGTAATCAATGTAAATAAAAAGTTGCCTTCTCTGTTTCTATATCAATAATTCTTATCAAATATTAGCAGATCATTAACAGAAATGCTGAATTTGAATGAATTGCTTTTGAGAAATTTCTTGATACTGCATTTACAAAAATGAGACTGAACTCTGATAAAGGAACTTAGCCTTTATAGCCAATAATGTAAATTAGGTGGGAGAAATAGTTTTAAGTGAATAAATTGATGAATAACTAAGTCTGTGCTTATAAAGATACTTAAAGATGTGGGTTTCGAGGATAAGAACAAAAGGCAGAGACTGTAAGAAGTGAGAGGAAAGATGAGATAGTTCCTCCATAAGGTTAAACCTATATTCCAGAATATCAGTAACAACTTTTTACAAAATTGTCCTTAGAAGTATAAAAATTGACTTATAAATGCGTTCTTAAAATAATCTCTCATACAAAACAAAGGAACTATGAGAACACTCACAAACACTTTCTTTTTAATAAGAACAGTTGGAGAAAACCCGTTAGTAATCTAACACAGTTTAGTAATCTAACACAGTTTAGTAGTATGAATTCATAAACACCAGCCAGGAGTGAGACTGTTCATCAGTCACAGCGTAGGCAGAAAATAGATGGCTCCGTCGAAGTGGGTAAATTTAGGGGAGTTTAACAAGGATACTATCAATAAAAATTGGGGAAGGTTTTAGGAAGGTCACAAAGACTTGCATATAGTAGATAATAAATTTTAGCTCCTTTCTGTAAATTATAACACTTATTCCATCAGTTCCAAGTTTGCCCACCTAATGTTTACCTACAGTAATCTCCCCATTTGCTTTTAGTTCAGTACTAGTCAACCCTCTAAATGATAGTCTAGTGAAGAATCAGACAGGCAGAGAGTTACCTCATTATTTTGTAAGCATATTTACAGAAGCCCATTTAAGAATGTGAGAATAGCTAGTCTGACTAACGGCTTCTCAAAGGACACCTCTGCTGTACATTAAGGGTTGAGATAGTATTTTTTTAGGATAAAACAAGCAGTGGGTAATTTGGCCAGAGAGAAGTGTGTCTACAAGCATACTATTTTTGTTGTTCACTCACTAAGTCATGTCCAGCTCTTTGAGGCCCCACAGACTACAGGACACCCAGCTTCCCTGTCATTCACTATCTCCCAAAATTCACTTAAACTTAAGTCCATTGAGTCAGTGATGCCATTGAACCATCTCATCCTCCTTCACCCCCTTCTCCTCCTGCCCTCAACCTTTCCCAGCGTCAGCTATTGTTTATTGTTTAGTCACTCAGCTCTGTCCAACATGTTTCTGACCCCATGGACTATAACCCACCAGTCTCCTCTGTCCATGGGATTTCCCAGGCAAGAATACTGGAGTGGGTTTCCATTTCCTTCTCCAGAGGATCTTCTTGACCCAGGGATCGAAACTGCATCTCCTATATTGTAGGCAAATTCTTTACCCCTGAGTCACCGGGGAAGCCGAGCATCAGGGTCTTTCTCAATGAGTCAGTTCTTCTTCGCATCAGGTGGCCAAAGTATTGGAGCTTCAGCTTCAGCATCAGTCCTTCCAATGAATATTCAGGACTGATTTCCTTTAGGATGGGCTGCTCTGAACTCCTTGCAGTTCAAGGGACTGTCAAGAATCCTCTCCAGTGCCACAATTGGAAAGCATCAGTCTTCAGCATTCAACCTTCTTTATGGTTCAACTTTCACATCCATCCATGACTACTGGAAAAAACACAGCTTTGACTATACAGGCCTTTGTTGGCAAAATGATGTCTCTACTTTTTAACATGCTGTCTAGGTTTGTCATAGCTTCCCTTCCAAGGATCAAGCATCTTTTAATTTCGTGGCTGCAGTCACTGTCTGCAGTGATTTTGGAGCCCAAGAAAATCCATCACTGTTTCTACTTTTTCTCCATTTAATTGCCATGAAATGGTGGGATCAGATGTGATGATCTTAGTTTTTGAATGTTGAGTTTTATGCCAGCTTTTTCTCTCTCCTTTTCACCTTCCTCAAGAGACTTTCAGTTCCTCTTCACTTCCTGCCATAGAGTTGTTGAGAGAGCATTACAGGTATGTAAGTGTGAAACAGCATGCAACAAGAATACAAGTAGTCCAGTATCTTAGGAGTGCTGCACAGTTGGAGAAGACATCAAACATGAAGCACCACATAGGCCATAGGCAGCAGCTGGGATTTTATTTTGCAGTTAGTGGGAGATCATGAAAGAGTTGTAAATTCAGGAATTATATGATGATAATTACACTTCAGCAGTCTTTCTCTGGCTACATAAATCTATAATGCAAAAGAAGTGGGGAGAGATTCGATTGCACTGCTTAAGTGAACTAAGTCAATGTCAGTAACATTAGTGATAAAATGGGATCAAAATCTTGGCTTCTGTTTTCAGTGAGTGGTCATACCATTAAGTGAGATAGAGTTTAAAAGATCAAGAGATCTTAGAGGAGAGGTGACTATGGACTCAAATCTTCAGTGTGCTGAGAAAGCGCTAACTATGGCACATTTAGGAAGCGGTTCCAAAAACATAGATGAAGTGCTTTTTGAGAACACAGGAGAGGAATCTGGGCTGGAGATAATCAAGTGGGAATCCTAAATTCCTATGTAATTTTAAAATATGAATTAATGTAATGATATTTATGTTTACTATGTGCCAGACCAAGATTCAGGTAGTAAGCATATAACACTAAATGAAGTAGACTAGGTAAGTGATTTCTAAAATTTTCATTTTGAGTTGCTGTATTTGAAATTTGAAAACAATATGTGTATAGTTCACAAATCAAGCTGTAAAAGGTATATACAATGAAAAAGTATCTCTCTTTCTCATCCCAAGGCCCCAGTCTCCTCTTTGAGATGAAGGTTTGCAGATAAACCTCCAATTCTTTTATTTTCAATATAATTTGTCTACAAATATGCATATCCTTATATCATTATGTAACTGGAAGTATACTACAGTCTTCTATATTTTGCTTTTATTTCTTATTTAATTTCAACTTCTTTCCACAGGAACATGTACTGTAAGTTCCTTATTGTTTTCAGAACATAAATTTATATGTGTGTGTGTGTGTATATATATATATATATATAAGTGTTGTGAGTATATACATATATTGTTATTGAATAAAGCCTTCCTGAGATAAATACAGGTTTGTTTTGGTCTTTTCCTGCTGCAAATAATACTGCAACAAATCTTTATACAGGAATAAACTTATCAGTAATACACATTCCTGGAGATTAAATTTCTGGGTCAAAAATGTTTATTTTTATTTTAATACCTATTTCCAAACTATTCTCCAATGAGATCACACTAATTTACACTTTTGCCAGCCATGAACATGAATAGCTGACCTTCACCAATGCAGCGTATGTTGCCCCTTCCCTTTCTTTTTTTACATTTTGCTTTTTGAGAAGTGAAAATTTGTGTCATTATTGCAAATTTTATCTTTAAGTTAGACACTAGAATGAATCTTTGCCATATATTCATGCATCATTTAAATTTTGTTTTCTTGGAACTACAACTGTATGTCCTTTACTCAATTTTGAATTGGGTTCTTGGCCTTATCCTCAGTATTCCATGAAATACTTTGTGTGTGTGTATGCTCAGTCATGTCCAATTCTTTGTGAAGTTATGGACTGTAGGCTCTTCTGTCCATGGGATTCTCCAG
Source organism: Muntiacus reevesi (assembly GCF_963930625.1). NCBI lineage: Eukaryota > Metazoa > Chordata > Mammalia > Artiodactyla > Cervidae > Muntiacus > Muntiacus reevesi. Next base: position 90,274,895 of record NC_089255.1, on the reverse strand, counting down.
GCAAGAATGCTGGAGTGGGTTGCCATCTCCTCTTCCAGGGGATCTTCCCAACCTAGGCATCAAGCCTGGATATCCTGCATTGCAAGCGGATTCTTTACCACTGAGCCATTGGGAAAGCCCAGAATGCTTTGATGTATTTAAAGTGTCAGCCTTCTGTTAAATGTTATAGATATTTTCTTGTTTTATAAATTGAATCTCTTTCCAAACTTAAAAAAGGATACCACACACAAAGTTGTCCTTTGTGATTTCTAGGCTCTGTGCTTTGTATAAAGAAATGTCCCACTTCAATAGAATTATTAACAAAATTTCCCAAGTATCCTTTTAGCTCTGCCAAAAAGCTTTAATTAAAAGTTCCCAACAAGCCTGCACCTTTGCACTAACATTCCACATTTGAAATCTGGTAACTGAGGCTGAGACAGGTTGAGAAACTAGCTTCTGGTCACAGAGTTCTTAAGTGACTGAGCCCCAGTTTGAAACCAAACTCTGCTCAGAGCAGCGGGCAAGTTAACGTCAACCTGAAGAAAATCCACAATGACCCCTTTAGATGAATCTTTCCTTTCCTTTCTGAGAAGATTGCTGAGCCAGCTGTATTGGCTAGGGTTGCTTTTAACAGGAAAAACAGTAGTTCATTACAGAAAGGAGGCTACAAGAGTGTCAACCAAGCAACCAAAGGAGATTTTTCCGCCTATTGTTTTCATGGCAAACTGTTTCTGTTGATTTTAAAACAGCCTAGATATAATGAATGCATTGTTTATATGAAACAGTAAGTTTTGAACACGTGGATGTGTCAGAATATTTTCTAATAGTCTTAAGTGGTAAACTATCTAGGCAGGGCCCTTTATCTCAAGAATCTCGCACTGAGGCAATTCCTTTTCTCTACGCTGTGCTTTCTCTTGCCTCCCTTCCTTCCTTTTTAAAAATTTTTTTTAATGGCAACATGTTGTTATTTTATTATGTGTTTTTCTATGTGTACTAGAGCTTCCTGAATAAAATCAAAAGTAGGTCTTTGTAAATGCTGTCTTTTTCAATAACATAATGTTCTCTGCCTGGATCCTGTGATATGTGACCCAGATTCTCTACCAAAACTGAGTTGTTTATTGCCTTAGCTGATGGTGGTATGGCCAATGGCTCTTAGAGCTGAGTCCCTCTTTGGGTCTTATCTTTAGGCAGACCCACTGTGATGCCCCCTGAGAAGATAGTCTTAATCTCATAGCTGCCTCATGCAGCCAAATAAGGGCCTGGGCCTTGACCTCCAACTGGAGCAAGTCTTGAAGGGTTCTGCTGGGTCTGGAACTCCTCATAGGATTGTCTGAGGCCTCCTTTTCAATAGCTTTGCACTTCAACTTCCCTGCCCAATCCTGCATTCTCTAAGCCTTCCTTTAGTTTCCTGAGACCCTCCCACTGCACACAAATCTTGGCTGCATGGACCATTACCCTGGGCCTGGTCACCTTCATTGCCAGTTCTACTGGAGAAACCTTCCTCTTTCAGCCAATTTCCTTTATCTTCTGTTTTCAGTCTTTGCCTGAACAGGCCCTATATCTGCCACTTTTAATGTCTGTTTGTGAAGACAAAGTCTTATGTACTGACTTTTAGAAGTTTTATTGGTAGGAGAAAAGTCACTTTTTTCTTTAAAAAATTATTTGATTTTATTTTTCTCACTGATGCTTTTCTAGCAAAACCTAATCCAAACTGTCCACAACTCTTAAATCTCACAAACCAAGCAATAAACCTTCTAATATTAGGCCTTCCTGTAAAATTTCAGTTGTAAATTTTAAGATTTTTGTCCAGAGTCTAAAGTTGGCAATGAAAGTGAGGAAAATAAAAACAATCACCTAAAAAAATTAAGTCACCCAAAAGTTGTTTAAGCTAATTTTTTACCTGGAAATAATTTGTCTCAAAGTCACCAATTGAAAGCCAGGCCAAATCTAACTAATTAATTTTATTACCTCCATGATCCCATGATGTTCTCAAGGTCTACCTTTAAAATGGTAATAATACTGTTTTAAAAACAACTAAATCACGTAGTTTTTGTGTGTGGAGAATACTGTATAATTAATTTATTAGGCTCTCTTTCCCTAAACTACTGGGAGGTTTGATGCCATAACTGCATTTACCAAAGTGTACAGTCTGAATATGGAGAAGGGAATGGCAACCCACTCCAGTATACTTGCCTAGAGAATTCCATGGACTGAAGAGCCTGGTGGGCTGCTGTCCATGGGGTCACACATAACTGGACACGACTGAAGTGACAGCATGCATGCATGCACTGAAGAAGGAAATAGCAACCCACTCCAGTATTTTTGCCTGGAGAATCCCAGGGATGGGGAGCCTGGTTGGCTGCCATCTATGGGGCCGCACAGAGTCAGGCATGACTGAAGTGACTTAGTCTGAATAACTAATATTTTTACTATTAATTTGACCAAAATCAAGACCTCCAGGGTGTCAGATAATCTTTGGTGGTTTAGTTGCTCACTCGTGTCTGACTTTGCAACCCCATGAACTATAGCCCACCACAGATAATCTTTACAGCACTTGTAAAACTTGGGGAATGAGATTGGTAAAGTCCCTTCATATAAGTTTGTACCCCAGATAAGACAGTACAAGTTCTCTGTATTAGGGAAGATGTTGCAATAAATATTGAGGTACTATATTTCTAATACTTTAAGGATTTTTTTAAAGGGCAAAAGAATCTAACATGTTATAACAGGCATTATAAGGCACTCTACAATTTTTGAAGTTAAACATGGTAAAGTCTTTATGCATTTAATGAGCCCTTACTATGGGTCAGGATCAGCTATCAATTTTCCTTTTTTAATGCTGCTCAGTCCCTCTGTGTCTATTATTGTCATCAATCATCTTCCTTATTTTTCCAAAATAGATTATGTCTTTATCCTCTATACTTATTTTTCTTTCTCATTTTCATGGTGAAGAACCATCAAGAAGTTGTTACTACTAATTCAGTTATTGTTCCACATTCTTTCTAAAGGAAGAGATCAAGAAAAAACATATAATCTTTGTTGCTATTCAGTCACTCAGTTGTGTTCGACTCTTTCTGATCCTTTGGACTGCAGGACACCAGGCCTCCCTGTCTTTTACTGTCACCCGGAGTTTACTCAAACCCATGTCCGTCGAGCGGGTGATGCCATCCAACCAGTTCACCCTCTGTTGTCCCTTTCTCTCCTGCCTTCAATCTTTCCCAGCATCACGGTCTTTTCCAGTGAGTTGGCTCTTCCCATCAGGAGGTCAATGTATGAATAATCAGGGCTGAGTTCCCCTAGGATTGAATGGTTGGATGTCCTTGCAGTCCAAGGGACTCTCAAGAGTCTTTTCCAATACCATAGATCAAAAGCATCAATTCTTTGGTGCTCAGCCTACATTATGGTCCAACTCTCATTTCCATACATGACTACTGGTAAAAACAATAGTTTTGACTAGATGGACCTTTGTTGACAAAGTGATGTCTCTGTTTTTTAATATGTTGTCTAGGTTGATAATAGCTTTTCTTCCAAGGAGCAAGCATCTTTTAATTTCATGGCTGCAGTCACCATCTGCAGTGATTTTGCAGCCCAAGAAAATAAAATCTCTCACTGTTTCCACTTTTCCCCCTTATATTTGCCATGAAATGAGGAGACCCGATGCCATGATCTTAGTTTTCTGAATGTTGAGTTTTAAGCCAACTTTTTCACTCTCCTCCTTCACTTTCATCAAGAGGCTCTTTGTTCCTCTTCACTTTCTGCCATAAGGGTGGTGTCATCTGCATATCTGAGGTTATTAATATTCTCCCAGCAATCTTGATTCCAGCTTGAGCTTCATCCAGCCGAGCATTTTGCATTATATACTCTGCATGTAAGTTAAATAAGCAGGTAACAATATATAATCTTGACATAATTCTTTCTCTATATTAAATCAATCCATTGTTCCTTGTACGGTTCTGTTGCTTCTTGACCTGCATACAGGTTTCTCAGGAGGCAGGTCAGGTGGTCTGGTATCCCAGTATCTTGAAGAATTTTCCACAGTTTGTTGTAATCCACACAGTCAAAGTCTTAAGCATAATCAATGAAGCAGAAGTAGATGGGTTTTTTTTTTTCTGGAATTATCTTGCTGTTTCTATGATGCAACGGATGTTGGCAATTTGATCTCTGGTTCCTCTGCCTTTTCTGAATCCAGCTTGTACATCTGGAAGTTCTCGGTTCACATAGTGTTGAAACTTAGCTTGAAGGACTTTGAGCATTACCTTGCTAGCATGTGAAATGAGTGCAATTGTGCAGTAGTTTGAAAATTCTTTGGCATTGCCATTCTTTGGGATCAGAATGAAAACTGACCTTTTCTAATCCTGTGGCCACTGCTGAGTTTTCCAAATTTGTTTACATATTGAGTGCAGCACTTTCACAGCATCATCTTTTAGGATTTGAAATAGCTCAGCTGGAGTTCCATCATCTCCACTAGCTTTGTTTGTAGTGATGCTTACTATAGTCCACTTAACACTCCAGAATGTGTGGTTTCTAAGTGAGTGATCACACCATCGTGGTTATCTGGGTCATTAGGGCAATTTTTTTACAGTTCTTTTGTATATTCTTGCCACCTCCTCTTAGTATCTTCTGCTTCTGTTAGGTCTTTACTGTTTTTCTCCTTTATTGTGTCCATCTTTGAATGAAATGTTCCCTTGGTATTTCTAATTTTCTTGAAGAGATGTCTAGTCTTTCCCATTCTGTTGTTTTCCTCTATTGCTTTGTACTGTTAACTTAAGAAGGTTTTCTTATCTCTCCTTGCTATTTTTGGAACTCTACATTCAGATGGGCATCTTATCTTTTCTCCTTAGCCCTTGGCTTCCCATATTTTCTGAGCTATTTGTAAGGCCTCCTCAGACAAGCATTTTGCCTTGTTGCATTTCTCTTTCTTGAATGGTTTTGATCACTGCCTCCTGAACCCTGTACAATGTTGTAAACCTCAGTCCATAGTTCTTCGGGCACACCTATCAGATCTAATCCCTGGAATCTTTTTGTTACTTCCACTGCATAATAAGGGACTTGATTTAGGTCATACCTGAATGGTCTAGTGGTTTTTCCTACTTTGTTCAATTTAAGTCTGAAATTTGCAATAAGAATTTCATGATTTGAGCCACAGTCAGCTCCCAGTCTTTTTTTGCTGACTGTATAAAGCTTCTCCATCTTCAGCTACAAAGAATGTAATCAATCTGATTTCAGTATTGACCCTCTGGTGATGTCCATGTATAGGGTCACCTCTTGTGTTGTTAGGAAAAAATGTTTGTTGTGACCAGTGCGTCCTCTCGACAAAACTCTGTTAGTCTTTGCCCTGCTTCATTTTGTACTCCGAGACCAAACTTGTCTGTTACTCCAGGTGTCTCTTGACTTCCTACTTTTGCATTCCAGCCTTCTCTGATGAAAATGACATTTTTTTTTTTTTTTTTGATGTTAGTTCTAGAAGGTCTTGTGGGTCTTCATAGAACTGTTCGTCCTCTTCAGCATTAGTGGTTGGGGCATAGACTTTAATTACTGTGATAATGAACAGTTTGCCTTGGAAATGAATTGAGATCCTGCTGTCGTTTTTGGAGATTGCCCCCCAAGTATTGCATTTCAGACTCCTTTTTTTTGGCTATGAGGGCTACTCTGTTCCATCTAACTGACTCTCGCACACAATAGTATATAGAATGGTCATCTGAGTTAGATTTGCCCATTCCCATCCATTTTAGTTCACTGGTTCCTAAAATGTCGACGTTCACTCTTGCTATCTCCTTCTTGACCACTTCCAATTTACCTTGATTCACGGACCCAACGTTCCAGGTTCCTATGCAATATTGCTGTTTATAGCATTGGGCTTTACTTTCACCACCAGACACATCCACACCTGGGCATTGTTTATGCTTTTGCTCAGACCCTTCATTCCTTCTTAGGCTGTTTCTTAGCTTTTCTCTAGCAGCATATTGGGCACTGACTGACCTAGGGAGTTCATCTCTCTGTGTCGTATCTTTTTGTCTCTTCACACTGTTCATCGGGTTCTCGAGGCAATAGTTCCGAAGGGTTTTGCAATTCCCCTCTCCAGTGGATCACTTTCTGTCAGTATTCTCCACCAAGACTCATCCATCTTGGATGGCCCTACATGGCGCGGCTCATAGTTTCATGGAGTTACACAAAGCAATGATCCATGTGATCATTTTGGTTGGTTTTCTGTGATTGCAGTTTCCATTCCGTCTGCCCTCTGATGGTTGAGGATAAGAGGCTTATTCAAGCTTCCTGGTGGGAAGGACTGGCTGTGGGGAAAACTGGGTCTTGCTCCGATGGGCAGAGCCATGCTCAGTAAATCTTTAATTCAGTTTCCTGCGGATGGGTGGGGCTGTGCGCCCCGCCTGTATTTTGGCCTCTAGCCGAGCTAGAGGAGGTAATGGAGGTAACGGGGACCTCCTCTACACATGCCGCCAGTGCCCCTGAGCCCACAGCAGGCCGTTGCTGGCCCACGCCTCCGCAGGAGACCCCTGGCCACTCCCAGGCAAGTCTGGCCCAGCCTCTTGTGGCTCATGGCTCCCTTCTCCTGGGTTCTGGTGCACTCACGTTTGTTTGTGGCTTCCAGCAGTCTCTTTTCCCCAGGCCTGTGGAAGTTCTGTAATCAAACCCCGCTGACCTTCAAAGGCGGGTCTCCTGGGGATTCTCAGCCCCTTCGCTGGTTTCCAGGTCGGGAAGCCTATTTTGGGACCTAGAACTTTCATAACCGTTGAGAACCTCTTTGGCATAATTGTTCTCCGGTTTGCAAATCGCCCTCCCTGTGGCTCTATGGCGGTGAGGCCAAAGGTGACCTCCTCCGAGAGGACTTATGCCACATGCCGCACCTCCCAGAACTCCTGCCAGGGGCCCTGTCCCTGCGGCAGGCCACCGCTGACCCTCGCCTGCAGGGGAACCCTCAGACACCCACAGGCAGTCTGGCTCAGTCTCTTGTGACTCAACAAATGTTTGTTAACACCCACAATGTGTCTGACCCTATTCTGGATATAGTAACCAAGGTGACCAAAGTCTCTGCTTTCATGGAGTTTTATTCTACTATGAAAGAAAGACAATAAATGAAATCATATTGTTATGAAGAACTACTTCAGGAAAAAATGCTAGAGAGGATGGTTTTGAATTGAGGGTGACATGATGGGTGGTTAAGGGTTAAGAGTTTATGTTGGGAATAAGAAAAAGCTTCCTAAAGGCCCAAAGAATGTGGAATAAGGAGAGGAGGACTCCTCCCTAGTTTTATCCTGTTAATAATCCCCAGTGTTAAACATAAAATGCATGCTTGCCCTTGTGTGTATTTTATAACAAATTCAGCATTTTGCATGTGCCTTATGAGAACTGGTTGTTTTCCTCTTGGTACACATTTATTTAGTCTTATATTTGATTTGTGTATTTGTGTTTAATCTCTTGTATCAAATATCTGCAATTGTAATCCAGTTCCTTTTCAATTTCTTGAGTAGCCTCAGTACAATGGCTTCTAATATTGCAAGAAGCCCCAGAAGAAAAATTAATAAATAAACCCAGGGTGGAGGGGAAGATTTGTAGAATTTGCCAGAAGACCTACCAAGTCTTAGGAGACTTTGAGGCTTAGAGCAACAAATGTATCATATTCCAATGGGCCATTCATTATATCTTGAGCATAAAGTTTTGAGCCTTTCCTGGTCCTGCTTCATCCAGCAAATCATGAATATCCACCTATCTACAATCATTAGCCAAATGAACACATACCTAATGAATAAAGTTGGACATTGTCTTTTATTAACTGTCTAAAGCCCAATTTTTCTTCCATTCCTTCCATACTCAGGCAGGGCTTTAAGCATTAAATTCAGACTTGAGAAAGCAAGAATTGCTCTGCCCAGTTGTGACCCCTGTTAGCTTCCTAGCTCTTTTGCACTTCCTCATTCTGTGTTCCTCTCTACCTCCCATTCAAGACATCCAAAACACAATCCCTGCCTTTAAAACCCTGCATGTGTTCCAAAGTCTGTTTAATTGGTACTCTCCCAAGGAAGTGTCTCTGCCTGTTTTAGCTCATGTTTAACTTTCCCTTTCCAAAACCTCCTTTTCATGAAGAGTCACCCTCTTTCTCTGCAGCACATCACCTTTTATTTATACATTCTCTCAACTAAAGCATATTGTGGTAGAGAAAGAAGGCTCCTTTCTTCAATAGTCTACCTTCTAATACAGAACTCAGTAAATACCTGCTACTTGAGAAACTATTCCAACAGAACTAGTCTAAACTAAACTGGAAAATAGATGTTGCAGTACTTCAGATGTCCTATGACCTTACTCTTCCCACTATCTTACCTTTTCAAAATAACAAATTGCTTAAACCTGATTTAGCACTCCCCCCCAATCAAGTGCTCTCACCGTGTGTTCAAAAATCAAAGTGTATAACTTTCTATAAGATATTAAAGAGGGAACTGAACTGATGCAAATATTCCTATTCATGCCTTTGTTTTCAGTCACTCAGTCATGTCCGATTCTTTGCAACCTCATGCACTGCAGAATGCCAGGCTTCCCTGTCCTTCACTGTCTCTCCGAATTTGCTCTAATTCATGTCCATTGAGTCAGGGATGCCATCCAACCATCTCATCCTCTGTCATCCCTTCCCCTCCTGCCCTCAATCTTTCCCAGAATCAGGTCTTTCCGGTGAGTCAGCTCTTCACTTCAGGTGGCCAAAATATTGGAGTTGCAGCATCAGTCCTTCCAGTGAATAGTCAGGACTGATTTCCTTTAGAATTGACTGGTTTGACATCCTTTCGGTCCAAGGGACTCTTGAGTTTTCTCCAGCACATTTCAAAAGCATCAGTTCTTCAGTGCTCAGCTTTCTTTGTGGTCCAGTTCTCACATCCACACATGACTACTAGAAAAACCACAGCTGTGACTATACGAACGTTTGTCATGTAGTGTACATGCAGGCTAAGTCTCTTCAGTCATGTCTGGCTCCTGTGACTCTATGGACTATGGGCCACCAGGCTTTGCTGACCATGGAATTCTCCAGGAAGAAGTACTGGAGTGGGTTGCCATGCCGTCCTCCAGGGATCTTTCCACCACAGGGATGGAACCTGCATCTCTTACTTCTCCTGCTTTGGCAGGCAGGTTATTTACCACTAGCACCACCTGGGAAGCCCTTACAGGAGTCTTCGGAGGCAAAAAGAAAAGATTTTTGGAAAGAGTTTTCTTTTATTTATTCTCAATTCAATACAGAGGCCATTGATCTCAGTGCCAGTTCAGAATAGCACTCTGATGAAGTTGTTTACAATTCCTTCTTTAGATGGAGCTTTGTGGATGTTACTGGCAAATCAGTTAAGTCTGTGTCATCTAACTATTAAGATAACTTAATAAACAAAAGAGGAAACCAACAACTTGAAAGTTACATCAAAGACATACATGTCCTTTGCCTACATTCTGGTATAAGGGGCTGTCTGGTCGATTTCAGTCTTTCAAGAAATTTTATTTATCCTTTTCAGCCATTGACCTTCTTAGAGGAGTTTTTAATATCTGTTTTGCTTGATGTTCTAATGCCTACCACAATGTGGACTGTTTGTTTATTTTTTAATTTTGAGCTTGACTCTGCATTAAATGAACACTCCAGGTACTAAATGCATTGAATAATCAATGAAAAGGTGATTAAGTAAGCCATAATTAATCAGCAAGAGGCTGATTTCCAAGAAAAGTTTCCTTTGAAGGATTTAAGGAGTCTGATTCTAGTTGGTTTCCAATTTTCCCTTCTGCGTAGTAAACCCCTTATGTTTCTTGAATAAGAGGAGGGTGGAGGAATAAAAATATCCTCACAAGTACCAGTCTAGAGGCAGAACAATAGGAGATGCCATCATCCTTCCTGGTAATATTCTGGGTGGGAAACCATCACCTAATGAAAAAAAGCACTCTGATGGATTAACATAGTGGGACTTAAGAGAAATGTTCTGATCACTGCAAAATCAGTGAGGATGAAAAATGTGAGCAGGTAATTGAATAGGAAACATTTATATGGCATTGAAGCTGTGCCGGCAAAAAAAATTATTATTAAAGTAACCTTTTATTTAATATATCATCACCTATAAGACAGACTTTGTAGAATTTCAGCTTGGAAGGACTTCCTTTTAAATAGTGTAAAGTTTTGGCAACTGTTTTTATTGAAAGATTCTATAACTGAACCTGAGCATAGTTTAGGGTACATAAATTAAAATGAACTTCAGAGACCACAAAGGCAAGTATTTTGTAGTATGAAGACTTTTCAATTAATCATGGAAATGGTTGGTACATAACCTTCCTTTTGACCAGGACTTACCTTAATAATTTTTATATTTTGTATTTTATGAAGTTGCATTGCAAAAGAAAAGAAATGCTGAAAGCTAACCAGAACAGCCTGTATAAAATATATCATACATAGTCATAAACTAGGAACCACTTACCCCTTAAAATGGAACAGCTTTTAATATCTATTTTTTAATATTTTATCCAAATCAGAAAGTAAGGAGCATCATCACATCACGGTGGCTTCTGGGGACCAGCGTTAGGGGAAGGAGCTAAACTCTTCTGCACCTTTCTACCCTGTTCCTGAAACTTCTGCACCCCACTCCTGCCTGCCCCCATCATTAGCTGATTGCATTCTCATGCCCCTTCCCTTCTTTACTTGCTAGTGGTGATTGACAATAGCGCAACTCTCCACTGTTGTCTCAATTTGTCACCTTAATCAAATCTTGATTATCTTTTAGTCTTTCTGGTTGTGGAAAGAAAGCTCAGTTTACTGTCACTATGTTCAGTAACTTCACTCTATCTCTTGCTAGTCTCTATGATCAAACAGAGACTAGTCCTCAGACCTGAAACAATATGTGGGGAGCATTCGATCCCATGATTTGTGTCTTCATTAAATTTCATTCTATAGTTACTCTTTTTTAAAGATAAGGATTTACATGTGTTCCCCATCCTGAATCCCCCTCCCACCTCCCTCCCCAGTATAATGTCTGGTGTTTGGGGGGATTATCTCTAAATATATTTCAATTAAAACAATGTGGTTTACATCCTCTAACTTTTTCCATAATTAAACTTTTTAAATTGTTAAAAAAAAAAAAGATAAGGAATATTTCCTTTCTATATAACAGACGGATATGAGGTTTGATTTTTAAACCAGTTTGAGTCTTTAAAAAGTAAAAAAAACAAAATGAATTCTTTTAATATAAAAATAATGTACCATTTAGCAACAATATAAGAGGAACTTGAATAGCAAAAATTCATGAGAGTGGCAAAATAAAGTTTAAGAAACATTGCCTTGCCTTATCGATACCAGATTTAAAAAGGGACTCAGAAAAAAATAAAATAAAAAGGGACTCAGATGCAGAGAAACGAATAGAGAAACTGATGCAACTGGACGGGAGCCAGAATCAGAAGGATTAGAAAGGAGGTGGGGCCCGGCAGGACCACATTAGCGGCACAATTGAAGAGATGCTAAGCCCGAGAGAGGGGGGCTTCTGCTGCTGATCTCTCCAGCTCAAGGTCAAGATGAGAAAGTGGAGCTCTGAGTGAGTTAGTGAGGTCAAGAGAGGAGGGGACTGCAGAAGCTGAGGATGAAGCTCAGAGGATTCCAGGTCCTGTAATTAAACAATGAGCTGAAAGGGAATGAAGTCCAAAGGTCAAAACCAAGATCATGATAAAAAGTAGTAATAGAATCAGCTACCAAACCAGAAATAAATCAGATCTCAGAGGAAAATGTCACCCATTGTTTTATTGTTTTTAAATCAAAGCTATGGCTATTTTTTAAAATAAATTTCAATTCTTTCTTTGCAATTCTCATGTGACACGGCCTCATAGTAGTGTAGAAAGTGTTAGTTTTAAGGACAGTTTTGAAATATCAATTTAGATATTGTTAGTACAGGCCAAAAATTATCTAAATTTAACATAAGTGATATAATTATGTGGAATGTTTCTTAGGGAAAATGATATTTACATTAATATCTGTATGCAAAGAAGATTTTCATTTCATTAGTCACTTATGGAACTTAGATTTCTCTGCAGCACTTCTTAACATAATCATTTCAAGCCTCTGAAGAGATGATTCAGATATCTTTATTTTGCCAAATGTTTAGTATTCTTTGTGAATGATGCTATAATATCTAGTAAGTGGTCCTCAGTTACTAATATGTCTCCAAACACAAAATAGCTACCTTAATGCATGCTTAATCATTCATAATTCATTATTAACACTGTAAAAGTTATACAAATGTTTAAGTCACTTAAGAATCTTACTTACTTGTGTAGGCTATAAATGTGACTAGCAAACTAAAACTACACAGCATGCAACCTAGCATACACTTCCTCCTATCTCTTTACATCCTCTGTGAAATGTACAAATAGTTGGGAAGTACAAAGTATCACTTCTTTGTAGGTAGGTGACTTCATGGCAGCATCCATGAAGAAAAGCATTTTCAAAGCTGACCTTCTGTATCGTTCACAATATTCTCCTCGGCATGAATTTCTGCCATATACTTAGAAGGCAAACACATAGAGGCTCTTTTCTATGTGAGACCCTCACACACACACACCCATTATTACCACCCTTATTCTTTACCAATATGTTAATAATGCATGTGCATGTATCATTATCATATGGATTTTATTCTGAAGAGCTCATCTGTTGATTTATTCAATCTTTACATAACTCTATGATGTAAATACTATATTATCATTACTTTCCAAGGTCATTAATGAAAGATATTTTATTCATCCTTGTACAGTCTATTTATAGCACAGGTTTGGCATAGAGTGTTACTATGAATAAATGTATAATTAATGAAGGAATGCTTTGCACTTTAAAAATAACTAAACTGAAGGGCAAGTAGTCTGAGTAACTCACTTAAGAACACAATACCTAGTTAAGACAGGCATCAAGCCAGGTCTTTGCCTTTTAAGTATCTTCATTGGTTAAGAGTTTGGACTTTGACATCTCATGAACTTGTACTCAAATTCTGACATGTCAATATTCCATTTCACACACCAGAAACTTTGTTGAATGTTTTGGCCTACATTTCTGTTTTTAAAAGTCTTGGTTTTATATCTCATAAAATGTGAATAAAAGAAAATCCAAACTTAGTGAATTATTGTGAGAATTAAATAAGATAATACAGATCCAGCACCTTTTCTAGTGACAATATAAGGTAAAAAAAAAAAAAAAAGCTCGTGTATTAGCTATTATTTTCCCAGCATATCAAGCTGTCTCTTCATATAATGCAAATGAAACACAAGCTATACTGGGGCTATAAGAAGGAAGACAAAACAAGAAAAGTTTGGAATAACTTAGAAGCTGAGGTCAAAAATGATGTTAAAAGGGTCATGCATGTCAACATTCAAGCAAATCTCACATATTCCTGTAGAGGTTGTTTGGGGCATAAGAAAAAGAAATGCAGAAATAAACACAGTGTCAACCAACGGTACTCGTCTAAAGAATAATGAATATATACAGTCAGAACAAGAGATGATCCTAGAAATGAAGGTGAGACCCCTCATGACATCAAACACATGTCATTCATCTTTCTCAGACCAACATTTTTAGTTCCTACTAGAGTTAAGAATAACATTGCCTGAACAAATTGAATGGTTCAGATCCCAAACTCTCAAAATCAAACTCCCTGGATTAGAATCTTGTGCCTATCACTTCTGGCTGTTTGACTTCTGACAAGTTACTTAACCTTACTTAAACTTTCTGTGTTTCAGTTTCCAATCTATAAAATGAGAATAATAATAATACCTACTAAATAAGTTTGTTATGAAAATATAATACATTTATAAAATAGCAGAGGATAAGTGGTGATGAGCATTTATCAAATAAATAAGAGCATTCATTCAATTTCCTTAAAAAAAAAATCCTACGTCAAGCCATTCTGACAATTACAACAGACAATGTACGATTCACAGCTTTAGTGGAAATTAGCGTTGTCATATTCAGCTGGTGACAGCACTTTGGAAAAGGTTTGAAGCAGAACACAGGAACCATGAGGACAGGCATTACATGCAATGTCTCCAGTTTTACCCTTGATGATCTTCTTGTTGGACTAGCACATGAACAGTCACTCAACAATTATGTACCAGATAAATGACTAAAGTAAAAACAACTTGCTTAACTATGAACCAAATCATTGTGCAGACAGTTTCAAGATATTTCTTTCCCTTGAAAAACATGTGCTCTTAGCTCTTTCTCCTATCAGAAATTGTGACAAAAACTATCTTAGAGAGTACATAACTGATACTAACTAAAGTTTTATATCTGCAGTTGCATCTACATGCTAATGAGAGATAATTTCTTCTAACCAAAGCAACTTTATTGTGTAAACAACTGCTCAGTGAGAAAGATGCATTCATCGATGGCATGTAAATAACCTTACACAGGTTTAGGTAAAAAGATTTATTGTGATCTAATAATACTGGCTAAATTTACATAGTACCTGACCTGCATTAGGTACCTGCTGTGTGTCGTTCCTTCATTACCTCATCTTATCCTCCAAATATAGTATGCTAAAGGCACAAATCAGGATATTTAAGTCATTTGTCTAAGGCCAGGGAGCTTAGCAAACAGTAATACAGAGGTCTCTATCCCCAGATATCTGACTCCAGAGCTGTGAGTAACTTGTGATGGGACAACATAAAGGGCTTACTCAATTAAGCATCGTATTAGAAAGGTCATTCTTTACATGAGGATGGCGTTTTGAAACATTCTAGGAAGGAATCGACTCAAATTTTAAGAAGGATATAACAGAAATAGAACTTGACCTAAACTCTCAATATACTCAAATAATTGGCACCAAGTGTGTATAACAATTATTATCACTTTCCCTTTGAATTAAATATACTGGTTATGGTTGCATGGTAGCAGGTGCAGTGCCCAGCGAGACTTGTCCCGGCCCGACAATCTCAACACGGGTTTACTGGGGCACGGAAGCTGGTACCCACGGTTTCCTGATTCAGCTGCTGTCCCTCAGGCCACTCATACTCACTCACTCTTCTGATGCCTCCAGGGAATCTGTCAGATGCTAATAACTGTCACTACTACTGTGACCTGTTTACATTTTTTAGAAGCAAAGCTATGATGATTTTCTATCTTGGTCATACCAGTGACCTTCAGTAATTCTTAGACCTGGAGTCACAGGATGACTGTGACTTAGCCTCACTTTCAGAGCAAGTACCTAACGTGAATTTACATTTAAAAATTACAGAGCATGAAGATATGGAAAGTAAAACTTACTTGATTAAAAGATCTGAATTAGAAACCTGTGATTTACTTCTCTGAGGATTTTTGTCCAACAAAAGTTTCACAGTTGCCAACACAGTTTTCCTTTTCATGCACTGGCCCTCCTAGAGCATATAATTACATACAATATTATAAAGGCACTATTTTCTTGGCAACGTCATACATAAAACAGGTGAGTTTTAACCAGAAAATGCAAAGATTTTTGACTCATTTATATAAGTAATTATGTCTTTATTCTCTGCAGAAGATTGGTATTGTTGTTAGGTCGCTTAGTCATGTCCAACTCATTGTGCCCCCATGGACTGCAGCACACCAGGCTTTCCTGCCCTTCACTATCTCCCAGAGTTTGCTCAAATTCATGTTCTTTGAGTGAGTGATGCCATCCAACCATCTCATCCTCTGTGGCCTTCTTCTCCTCCTTCCCTAAGATATCCCTAAGTAAAACAAATGATCATTTTTATATAATACCACATGCTTCAGAAGATAAATATTGGACTAAAAATAAGCACCAATATATGTTTTGTGTTATTAAGTGTTACGAGTCATTGTAGAAGTAGCTGGTGTTGATGACTGATTTGAGATACCCATTCCAACACCAAATCCTAATTTGGCAGAATAGTGACAGAAAAATTCGCTTTGATCCAGAGGACAGTAGGAATGACATTATAGTCTTCTTAATGGGAAAGTGACATAAATAAATTTTTAAAAAAAGTTTTGTGAGTAGTCTTGCAATATAAAATGTTAGAGAAAGATCTGCTGAAAGGCATCTGCTCTTGCAAATGAATACTTTATAGTCTTGATCAGTTCAGTTCAGTCGCTCAGTCATGACTGACTCTTTGCGACTCCGTGGACTGCAGCACGCCAGGCTTCCCTGTCCATCACCAACTCCCAGAGTTTGCTCAAATCCATGTCCATTGAGTCGGTGATGCCATCCAACCATCTCATCCTCTGTCATCCCCTTCTTCTCCTGTCTTCAATCTTTCCCAGCATCAGAGTCTTTTCTAATGAGTTGGCTATTAGCATCAGGTGGCCAAATTATTGGAGCTTCAGCATCAGTCCTTCCAATGAATGTTGCTAAAATTTACCCTCCCACACTCTGAACTAAGCAATTCTGTTCTATAAGCCAAAGAAATGGCCAAAATGCAGAAGTGAAAAGTGTGCTGTAGTTTCAGTGATCAGATGTTTCTCCCATTTTTTAATGTCTGGAATCCTCTCTTAAGCCATGAAGATTAATAGCCCTACTTGACAAGTGGATCATTTAAAGTGTTAAGCATCAGTGATAAGCTAACCATCTGATGGTTGGAACAAGCTAGTAGGGGAAAAACAGTCTCTGTCACAGACCAGTGGCCCAGTAGATATGGAGATCATTTGATTCAGCAGTCTTAGTTCATCTTGGTGATCACTAAAGCTTCCTCAAGGAAGGAAAAAAGCAAAAGACAGCCATCAGACTGTGTGTTCCAAGTATTTGCCACCTATTTAGAGATATAAAGACAAGTGAAATAGCTCAAATAATTATTGTTGCATGGAGAAAAATGCTGACTCACAGAATATAGACTTGGGAAGGTTTTATTTTCTTTACTTCCCCCTCTGCCATTCTGAAAGAACTAAGCTCTGGTTCTTCAAGAACACAGATTCTTAATATGCAATCTCAGGACCAGCAGCAACAGCATTACCTGAGAATCTGTTAAAAATATATGATATCAGAGCCCACCCCACGTCTGCTGAATTGGAGACTCTGGGGGTTTGCTTGGCAATCTGCTTTTGCAGCCCTCCAGGTGATTCTGAAACACACTGAAAGATAACAAGAAATGTCCCAGTACCCCTGATGCCCCAAGGCAAATGGTCAATCACATCCTCACTCCACAGATTTCCAAGTGGAAACCAGCCTCTGGTCTGTTGTCCATTTATTCATAAACTCTAAGCTTGAGACAACACGGTAGAAATGATTCTTGGAAGCACAATTTCCTACTTAGAAACACTTATGAATTGAGATTGCAACAGATGAGCCAGCTGACACACAGCTATTATGGGCTCTGTGACTGTATTAGTTACTACAAATGACTCAGCTTCTCTTACAAGAGACAACAATAATGGTTCAAGAACAAAGAATTCCTGGGAAATTCCCGGGCAGTTCAGTGGTTGGGACTCTGCCCTTCCACTGTAGGAGGCATGGGTTACATCCTGGTCAGCTTAGATCCCATGCAAATGATTAGAATCCATCTAAGTGATTAAAATGAGGGGATTATTTGGATAATATCCAATGTATCCATAAGAAAGAATTGTATGATAGATAATTTGAGATGAGTCACTGCAGAGGTAGATGGTGTTGATGATTGGTAAGTATGATAGTAGAAAGAAACAAGGGAATGAATTCCATTATTTTCTATTCAAAATACATTTTTGAACTCCTAATATCCACCTGAAACTGGTAGTGCTGGAGACATGATGATAAACATGATACAACTCTGGATGCACAAAGAATAAAAGATGTTAGCTGATAATAGTTGGTGATAAACAAAAACTGTTTGAAGCTCTCATACCCAGGTAGACAGGTTAAATGTGATTCTTTGTTTTTTATACTGTTTTGTATTTTGCCATGTTTTCTAATATAGTCATGCCTTAATTTTATAGCCAATAATATAGCATTTCTTAACAAAAGAAAAATGTAAATAGAGTCCCATAAAATTAAACTACTGCTCTAAAGAATGAGAGAGAGAGAAAAAAAGATGATATGAGAAAGTGTTTTAAATAAACACCTGAATTTACTTCCAAGATGTGACCTCGAACCAGTATAGATTAACTAAAGGTTTTTTTCACCTTAGATATCGGTAATTTTAAATAATTATAGCTGAGTCTTTTGTCAGGCCTCTAGAAATTCATTCTGAAAATCAAATAAAGACCTGCTCATGTTCCTAACATTGTTATTTATTCAGGGAGAGACAAATAGACGACTCCATCAAGATAAGTTTTTAAAAATAAGTGAGCTTAGCATAGCAAGACATTCAGGTAAAAGTCACATTACCTGGACTGAAATTTTATTTCCTAGTTAGTTGTTTTCTGCATCATTATTGTTGCTAATTTGTGTGAACTGTCACAAATTTCACTTAAATGTTGACTAAAATTGGAGAAGGAAATGGCAACCCACTCCAGCATTCTTGCCTGGAGAATCCCATGGGCAGAGGAGCCTGGTGGGCTGCAGTCCATGGGGTTGCAAAAGTCGGACACGACTTAGTGACTAAACCACCACCACCCTTCCCCCAAAATGGAAAGAATAGAAATTCTTGTCTATGTTAATGTTCTAAAATTTAAAAAAAAAAAAAATGGTATATACAGATTTAAGTCTGTTAGAAAATGTTTCAATTGCCTATCCCCCCAAATTTGCCCTTGTTGTTCAGTCTCCCGGTCGTGTCTGACTCCTTGTGACACCATGGACTGCAGCAGGCCAGGTCTCCCTGCTCCTCACCATCTCCTGAAGTTTGTTCAAATTCATGTCCACTACATCGGTGATGCCATCCAGCCATCTCATTCTCTGATGCCCTCTTCTCCTTCTGCCCTCCATCTTTACCAGCATCAGGGATTTTCCCAATGAGTCAGCTCTTTGCTTCAGGTGGCCAAAATCCTGGAGCTTCAGTTTCCATATCAGTCCTTCCAACAAATACTCAGGATTGATATCCTTTAAGATTGACTGGTTTGATCTCTTTGCAGTCCAAGGGACTCTCAAGAGTATTCTCTAGGGCCACAGTTGGAAGGCATCAATTCTTTGGCGTTCTGCCTTCTTTACAGTCCAGCTCTCACAACCATACTTGACCACTGGGAAGACCACAGCCTTGACTGTAACAGACTTGTGTTGTTGGAGTCATGTCTCTGCTTTTCAACACACTGTCTATGTTGGTCACAGTTTTCCTGCCAAAAATCAATCATCCTCTGATTTCATGGCTGCAGCAACCATATGCAGTGATTTTAGAGCCCAAGACGAGGAAATCTGTCACTACTTCCACATTTTCCCCTTCTATGTACCATGAAGTAATGAGGCTGGATACTGTGATCTTAGATTTTAATATTTAGTTTTAAGCTGGCTCTTTCACTCTCCTCCTTCACCCTCATCAAGAGGCTCTTTAGTTCCTCTTCACTCTTTGCCATTAGAGTGGTATCATCTACATATCTGAGGATTTTTTATGTTTCTCCCACCTATCTTGATTCCAGCTTGTAACTCATCTAGCCCAGCATTTCTCGTGATGTGCTCAGCGTATAAGTTAAACAAACAGGCTGACAGCAGACAATCCTGTCATACTCCTTTCTCAGCCCTGAACCAATCAGTTGTTCTATATAGGGTTCTAATGTTGCTTCTTGACCAGTATACAGGCTTCTCAGGAGACAGATAAGGTGCTCTGATATTCCCATCTCTTTAAGAGCTTTCCACAGTTTGTTATGAGACACACAGTCCAAGGCTTTAGTGTAGTTGATGAAAGCCTCCTCAGATAACCACTTGGCATTCTTGTGTGTTTTTTTTGTTTTTTTTTTTCCCTTTGGGATGGTTTTGTTTGCTGCCTCCTATAGAGTATTACTGGCCTCCATCAGTAGTTCTTCAGGCACTCTGTTTACTAGATCTAATCCCTTGAATCTATTCATCACCTCCACTGCATATTCATAGGGGATTTAATTTAAGTCGTACCTGGCTGATCTGTTGGTTTTCCCCACTTCCTTTAGTTTAAGCCTGAATTTTGCCATGAGTAGCTGATGATCTGAGCCACAGTCAGCTCCAGGTCTTATTTTTTCTGACTGTATATAGCTTCTCCATCTTTGGCTACAAAGAATGCAATCAATTGGATTTTGGTATTGACCATTTGGTGATGTCTATGTGTAAAGTTGTCTCTTGTGTAGTTGAAAAGGGTGTTTGCTATGACCATTGCTTTTGCTTGGCAGAATTCAGTTAACCTTTGCCCTGCTTCATTTTGTGTTCCAAGGCCAAACTTGCCCGTTACTCCAGGTATCTCTTAGCTTCCTACTTTTGCATTCCAATCCCCCCAAATTTAGCAATGCTTAATTGTTTTAATGTTTACATTAATCAATAAAATTAAAACTTAGAAGAGACAGCACATTGTACTAACTTAAGTCCATGGTGTATTAGTTCTCTCATTTAATAAGTTTAAAGAGTCTCTTACCCTAACTTTTGAAAAAAACTAAATTATTACTAAGAAATATAATTCTGTTACTCAAATAAGAAACCAAAGACTACATATATATTAAAAGTCTACACAGTCAAATCAGAAAATAGCAATAATGTTAAAGGAAATCATGAGACTATTTTGAGTAGCAATGAAAAACATGACTGTCTCTACTGAAAAATCTTTAGGGGGTCCATTTTGCTACTGTGATTGAAGAGAAGCTCTTGTATGGCCTTCAACTTCCTCTATCATGAGTGTTTCAACTTAGTACTTAAATGATCTTCCCACTTTTCTTCCTACTCTTCTTTGAAGCATGGTAGCATCCTGGGAAGCATATAGGTTTCTAGTGCTACATTTGAACCCGGATGCAATTCCTTTCTTGCAGGATTGCTTGATAAAGATATGAAGAAACTTATATGGGCTTTGCAGGTGGCTCAGTGGTGAAGAATCTGCCTGCCAGTGCAGGAGGTGGGGGTTCAATCCCTGGACCAGGAAGACTCCCTGGAGAAGGAAATGGCAGTCCACTCTAGCAGTCTTGTCTGGAAAATCCATGGACAGAGAAGCCTAGAGGGCTAGAGTCCATGGGGGTCACAAAAGTCAGAAGCAAATTAGCAACTAAGCAACAACTTATATGAAGTTCCCAAACTTAGCAGCAATTTTATTAATATGAGCTAATATTACTCAGCTTTTTGCTACCACTATAGATTTCTTTTCTCAAACTGTCTACTCTTGGTAGAATTCCTTAACAGTTTCTGCCTTATCAAATAGCAATTAGAAAATGTCTACACCCATTTCAAATTCTATCTCAAATGGCACTTTTCTAACCAAGTCTTTCCTGTTCTGTTCACACTGAATCATACCTCTCATGTTTTACTCACCATGACTTTGTTATATTCACATTTTAACGCAATCTTTATTGTTCAGCTGCTAAGTAGGGTCTGACTCTTTGCAACCCCATGAACTGCAGCACGCCAGTCTTCCCTCTCCTTCACTACCTCCTGGAGTTTTCTCAAACACGCGTCCATTGAGTCAGTGACGCTATGTGAGAGGATGAGATGGAGTCCTTAATGTCCTGCATTAGATTGTGCGTTCCCAGTTGTAGAAAATATACCTAAATAATCTTTGTTGCTCAGGCCTAACCTTTAGGTTACATATTCCTGCATAACAAAACATCCAAAAGTCTAATGGTTAAATCAGCACACTCTTGTTTTTCCTCTTGATTCTATGGGTTGACTGGGCTCACCTGTACATTTTCTCATGTGGACTTTCACTCAGGCCACTCAAATGCTATGGTTGGAATCATCTGAAGGGTGAACATTCAGGACAACTCATTCATCTGACTGACCACTGATCCTGGACATTAGTTGGAATCTCATTGGAGACTATCAAAGAGCCTCCATGTTTGCTTCATTTGCCTTGAGCTTCTAACAGAGAGCTACAACCAGACTTTGCAAAGCATCAATGTTCTGTTGGTTAAAGAGGTCCTAGGAACCACCAGATTTCAAGTGAAGTGAAGTGGCTCAGTCATGTCTGACTCTTTGTGAACCCATGGACTGTAGCCTACCAGGCTCCTCAGTCCATGGGATTTTCCAGGCAAGAGTACTGGAGTGGGTTGCCATTTCCTTCTCCAGGGGATCTTCCTGACCCAGGGATGGAACCCGGTCTCCCATATTGTAGGTAGATGCTTTACCCTTTACCGTCTGAGCCACAAGGGAAGTCCCCAGATTTCAAGAGGACAGAGAAACAGATTTAATGTATGTGAAGACCATGTAGGAAGAGCACATACTTTTAACCTCATTTAAGAAATACAATCTGCTATAATTTACATGGAACTAGTCTCACAAGAAGTACTTTCTCAGTTTTTGTAGGATGAATATATGTTTACTATCTCCTTCAGGTTAGTTTCCTTGGGCTCAGTTGTATTTATGATCTGAAGCATCTAGGTCAGTGATGAGTATGTATGCATGTTCATTTATGATATTAAGTTGAAGAATGCCACCAGCCCATGAACTTGAATGATGTTCTCATTGAGGCAACCAAATCATCTGGTACTGTTCCTGTAATGACTCTAAGAGATATCTGGAAACAAAATGGAAGTCTCCCTTGTCTGTAAAATATTATTATAGTGGTGTGAGGTATGCCATTATTACCAAAGAAGCATTGGTTGTCCTTTGGAAAATCATTAGTTTTGCCTAATATCAGAATATAAGTGAGTAAAATATATTTATATCAATCTTGGGAAAATACTACTCAGATGCTCAATTAATTTAGAAAGTAAATAGATGTGTTCCTTACTCTGAAACATGTTAAACTTCTTTTGCTAGATGAAGCATGTCTGATGTTACTAGACAGTCCAAGGACACTCTCATAGCATGGGCATGAGCCAGATGTAGATCATTGGTTTCTTTGATATGCACTGTTTTATTGAAATGATTTGAATGAAATCCCTATTAAAGGGTTATCCAGATGGGAGGTATACAAATATATAAATAATAATGTATCCAAATGTTTTACCAATATTCTGTTAAGGGTAGTAGAGAAATGAGGCAATAAATGGAAAGAGATGTGGGTAAAGACTTTTTTTTTTTTTTTTTTTTTGCTTACTTGTATAAATCTAAGTGATGCTCAGGGAGGCCTGGCATGCTGCGATTCATGGGGTCGCAAAGAGTCGGAGAGGACTGAGCGACTGAACTGGACTGAACTGATAAGTCTAAGTGATGTTAGGTGATAGGCATGTTTGCCTACTATTGGTGTTAGTCCAACAGAAGAAATTGATGATGGAGGTTAGAAAAAAGATAATTGCAGGGGTGAAATGCTTGTGAGATACAGAGGAAATAGTGCCTAGGGAACAAAAAGAGGTTTTTGTCTTTAGATCTCGCAGGGATGTTTACACTGTTATGAGGGAAGGGGGAAAAAGTACCTGGGCTCAAGGGCAGCTCAGAAGGTGGAAAGTAGATGGCCACTCGCATCTGACTGTATACATCTCATCTGCTGTATTTCATCAGGTACACCCCTCATCTGATCGTATCTGCCTTCTCAATGAAGCCAGTTCATTTTTGGAGGCGTGAGGTTTGAAGAGAGAGAAGTAATAGTTTTCTCTAAGAGTATAAAATACAATCTCAGGAAATGAGAGTGAAATATGTGGTGGAGACTGTCAGCTGTTCATCAAGATGCTTTTTGATTTGTCCTCTTCTTCCTGGTCAAAGCTTTAGACTCAGTTTTCAGGTGTGGCTTTAAAATGAGCTCTCTAGCAGCCTGTATGCAGAAGGGTCGTGTGCCGCCCTCACAAAGGACATCTCAGAAGCAGAGGAGCCCTCTCTACGCCCTCTCTTTTCTCTGTGCCAGCTGGGCAGCAGCAACAATAAGTCACTGGTGAGGCAACTCCAGAAGGTGGAAGACGTCCCTGTGCCATACTCACCAGTTAGGTCTCCTCTGAGCTGGAGGCCTTATGACCTGTATGGAAAAGACCCTGATGCTGGCAAAGACTGAGGGCAAGAGGAGAAGCGGGTGACAAAGGATGAGATGGTTGGATGGCATCATTGACTCAGTGGACATGAGTTTGAGTAAGCTCTGGGAGATGGCGAAGGACAGAGAAGCCTGGCATGCTGCAGTTCATAGGGTTGCAAAAAATCGGACATGATTTAGCAACTAAACAACATGATCTATTTAGGTCTTGTGAGCTAACCTTCAGATTCACCTAGGACTGTTGCATCAATGAGAAGTAAACTTCTGTTGAGTCATTGTGTGTATTTTCCACATAGCATATCCTAATACATTAGATCGATTGTCAATGTTGAGGGCACATTGGTATTTATGGTCATAACTTGAAGAGAGGCCAGTCCTGATTTTGGGGTGGTATGATCCTCCCAGGAATCTTAAAGCAGAGGATAATCAGATATTGTTTTGGTTCAGTTCAGTCGCTCAGTCATGTCCGACTCTTTGCGACCCCATGGACTGAGGCATGCCAGGCTTTCCTGTCCAGCACCAACTCCTGGAGCTTACTCAAACTCATGTCCGTTGAGTCAGTGATGTCATCCAACCATCTCATCCTCTGTTGTCCCCTTTTCCTCTCACCTTCAATCTTTCCCAGCATCGTGATCTTTTCAAATGAGTCAGTTCTTTGCATCAAGTGGCCAAAGTATTGGAGTTTCAACTTCAGGATCAGTCCTTCCAACGAATATTTAGTAAATTCCACATGACTGAAAACTTGCTAAAATGGAAGCACGGAGTAAGTAGAAAGGATAAATGAGTTATAGGGGTAGGAGGTAATGATCAGGGAATGACATTTTATTGATTTTACTGGTCTAGAGTAAGATTATAGGAGTAGGTTGCTAGACAAGGTGGAGGAAATTAGTGTCAGAGTCCAAAAAGTGGCAGAACTGAAATGCCTCCAATAAAAGAAAGAACAAAGGGAAATATTGCAAAGGTGAGTGGAGGCACTCTTACTCTGTTGTGTCCAGTTGGAATTAAAGTGTGATCAGACACAAACATTTATCTTCATTCTGCTTGTCAGTCCACCACCCTGCAGCCTTTTCAGTCATAGGACATTTTCAATTTGGAGATTCCGAAGGAAGATTCATTGAATCATTCTTCAAAGCTGCTCATTTGCATTTTACTCCCATTGTTCTTAATGATTTTGCTGAAAAGATCTAAACTGTCAGATCATAACCAAAATGCACAACAATATAGTCAGAGAATACTGTTTTCCTTTGCTTGGGAAATAAAAACCTTTATTTCACATTTGTATTTTCCCCAAGTCTGTTTGCTGTAA
Source organism: Muntiacus reevesi (assembly GCF_963930625.1). Lineage (NCBI taxonomy): Eukaryota > Metazoa > Chordata > Mammalia > Artiodactyla > Cervidae > Muntiacus > Muntiacus reevesi. Next base: position 90,249,712 of record NC_089255.1, on the reverse strand, counting down.
AAATGTGAAGCTAAAACACAAACCCAGCCTGTTGCTTTTTCCTGAGAACATTAATTGTCTCCAATCATTGTTAGAGCATCTGTTTTACATTTTGACAAGTGCACTTATCTTCTTTTTTCCCTTCATATTCCTCTGGTAAAAATAATGAATAAATTACAGGGGGATGACAAATGTGTTGATAATCAAGATGAAACACAAATGAGGTGGAAGAGGCTATATTTCTTTGCAGAGTTGTAAATTGCTTTTTTTCCCCCTTGTACATCGACATGCCTGACTTAGAAACTAAAAATACCACCACATGGGAAAATTAACAGAATTGCTCAAACAGAAATTATTTTTCACCAATGGAAGTATATAAACAGAATTTCTTTTTGACATTATGTATCATAATTTGCCTTACAATCTGGATACCCCAGGAAAGAATATCTCGTTTCTCATATTTCTAAGAGTCTGAGACCATAGTAACTATAACATAATCTAATACATCACAGCTGCATTTGGAAATAATTGTTGAATCTTGAATGAAATTTGGAAATATCCAGTTGAAGAGAGCAAATGTTGTTCAAATTCAAAGATGCTAATCTCTGGGAGAAACAACTCCAAATTGGGTGTCAGGAGACTTTAATTTCATCTCCAGACCATTCCCTTAAAATTTCTAATGAAAAGATTTATTTTCAATTTTACAGTTTCTACTATCACTATACTCAGGAATCAGTTTTTTAAAAAATCTCATCAGTTTAAAAAAAAAATGAGTTTGGGTGGACTAATATGGGTCATCAGTGTTACCACACTGACTAAGATTTGTGGAAATATTAATCTGTCTTTTTAAAATTGTATTTCATTGCTTTTAGATAGAATAGACCCTCCTCAGCTTGCTGTGTGTCCGCCCACACTTTATTTTCCAATACCTGGTTACTGTCATCTGTCGGGAGTTAGAGGTATTTGGCTTGTGCAATACCAGGCTACGTGCAACCTTAGTACCCTGAGAACTCAAATATTCTAAGTCTATTATTTCTATCTGTATTTAGATTATTGACAGTTTGACCTTTTTTTTTAACACCACCACTACTCCAAATATGAAACCAAAGAAATGAATGCAGAACCCACTGAGTCTACATAATCCAGTGAAGCAAGTTCAGACTTGTTGAGACTATAATGTCTTAGTTATGGAGAAAAATAAAAATCAAATAATACATATAGCCAATCCTAAGAGAGTTTTATTCACACATTGAAGCATTGTGAAGCTGTGGTATATGCCTTATTTTGTTTGTATGGATTCTTTCTACACAGAAACCTTTGTCAAATACCTCATAAGTCACAACAAATATTTGGAGCAATGGACCAAAGGATGTAGGAAAACAAGTTACAGATCAGCTCAGCTCAGCTTAAGCAGACAGATTTTTTATTAGACAGACACTCCCAAGGCATAGAAGTAAACTGACCCCAAAAGAGCCCACCTCATCTTTTGTTCTAATCCCTCTTGGTTTCCCATTTTCATAATTCCCCTTTCCTCGTTTTGGTTATGGTGTGTGCAAAGTAGGCTTGTACCCACCACCAATCAATGAAAGAGAATGGAAATGGGGCATTTGCATAAGGTCAACTGATAACTATAATTTATATAACAGCAGGCTGTGTTGTTTATGTCCATTATCCAGTCTGTTATAATTAGATGTAGAATATTTACTAGCCCTTACTGGACTCCTTGGTGCCTAAGGTTACTTGGAGAAGCCCCTGTGGTTATTTTGTATGCACTGTGTACCTACAGGCATGTGCAGTAGTTGAAAAGTCTCTGTGGTTATCTTGTAGCATATTTGTGAGCTCTCCTGGGGATGCCTGGGATGGAGTTTAGAGAACAGTTTGCATCCCATTCAGCCAGGCCACCCCTCAAACTGCCTAACTACAGTAATCAAGGAAGTTCTTTGTTCTTAGAAAATTGACACATCACATATGTGAAAATCTGCCATGTCATAAATACATTTTGCAGTTACCACCTCGTGGACTGTTTTAATACAATTGTTAAGACGCAATTAAGTAGATTTGTACATTTCATATTAGAATGGTTAAAACTTCAAAGTTAAATTCTTTTGACAAAATGAACTTGTTTTTTAATAGTTTTCCACTTGAATGAATTTCTATTTTTTATCTAACAGTCAGAAGCATCATCTTATCATTAGATGTAAATGATAACTTATCTTATCTAATATAATTATTCTGTTCAGTATCTCAGTCGTGTCCCACTCTTTGCGACCCCATGGACTGCAGCACGCCAGGCCTCCCTGTCCATCACCAACTCCCGGAGCTTGCTCAAAGCTCACATCCAGCGAGTCAGTGATGCCATCCAACCATCTCATCCTCTGTCATCCCCTTCTCCTTCTGCCTTCAGTCTTTCCCAGCATCATGTTTTTTTCGTTTTTTCTTTTCCCCCAGTGAGTCAGCTCTTCGCATGAGGTGGCCAAAGTATTGGAGTTTCAGCTTCAACATCAGTCCTTCTAATGAACACCCAGGACTGAGCTCCTTTAGGATGAACTGGTTGGATCTCCTTGCAGTCCAAGGGACTCTCAAGAGTCTTCTCCAACCCACAGTTCAAAAGCATCAATCCCTCAGTGCTCAGCTTTCTTCATAGCCCAGCTCTCACATCCCTACATGACTACTGGAAAAATCATAGCTTTAACTAGATGAACCTTTTCTGGTAAAGTAATGTTTCTGCTTTTTAAGCTGCTGTCTAGGTTGGTCTTAACATTCCTTGCAAGGAGTGTCTTTTAAATTCATGGCTGCAGTCACCATCTGCAGTGATTTTGGAGCCCAAGAAAATAAAGTCTCTCACTGTTTCTATTGTTTCCCCATCTATTTGCCATGAAGTGATGGGACTGGATGCCATGGTCTTTGTTTTTTGAATGTTGAGTTTTAAGTCAGCTTTTTCACTCTCCTCTTTCACTTTCATCAAGAGGTTCTTTAGTTCCTCTTCACTTCTACTATATACCTATATAATTATGATCATCTAATGTATTTATTAATAATATGTTTATTACTACATTATAAATTCTAATACTAACCTTAAAATAAAAATATTAAAATGTCCTTATTCTGATTTTTAAGAAAAATGTTTAATCTGGTTATTTGATATGAAGCATTACTCATGGAATCTTAAACAGTAATTTCAAAGTGTCTGGACAAAGTGACAATTGTATCACTGATGTCATTCATAGCATGTCACAGTTTGGGTTGTCTGGGAAGCAGACTCCGAGATAGTTTATTGTTCAGAAAGTTTATTAGGAAGTGACCTTGAAATCATCCCTAGGGAGGGAGGAAGGGGAGCAGGACTGGCTAGAGAAGTGGAGGCTTGACAGGAGAACCTCAGCCAACCCCGTGGGAAGCTGAGGACCTGAAGCGGCCCTTCAGAGGCGTCCCGTGTGGAACCAGATTGGCCAGGCCCTTTTAGTTCTGCCTCCACAGATATGAAATCCGGGCCTTGCCGTTGGGGCCACCTCTAACACACCGACAGCGGGAGAGCGCTGACGGACCATAGGCTTGGCAGCTGGGGCCACGGATCTGAGAGGGGGCTCGCCCTGTTGGCCGCAGGCACGTCGTGTGCTGCTCAAACCCTTCTCCACCCGTGTCCCCTGGAGCTCCTCTCTTCCTAGAGGAAACTTAGAGGAGAAAGATGATGGAAGCAAGCGACAGCCTGGAGTCACAGCCGATCCGACGAGGGAGCCAGCTCTGCTGCGTAGGGGCAGCTCTGCTTGCGGCACTGGCTTTGCTGGCGACGTTTCTCTCTCTCTCTCTCTCTCTCTCTCTCTCTCTCTCTCTCTCTCTCTCTCTGAATTCCCAGTCATGCCCTTCTAAGGTTATATCGTAGTCTTCCTAGGCTGCCATGATAGAATACCACAGGTGAACGGTTTAAACAACAAACATTTATTTTCTCACAGTTCCGGAGGCCAGCAAGTCTAGGACCAAGATTCCATCAGAGCTGGTTTCTCATGAGGCCTCTTTTCTTGTCTTGCTGACGACAACCTTCTGTCTGTGATCTTTTCTGGCCTTTTCTCTGTGCACGTGTGGAGAGAAAGAGTGAGATAGATGGTGTCTCTTCCTCTTCTAGAAGTGTACCAATCCAGTCAGAATAGAATTCCATCCATCATTTTACCACTTCCTCAGAGTCCCTGTCTTAACGTCACATGGGGGCCAGAGTTTCAACATATGGGAGGGACACAGTTCAACTGTTAACAGGCTGTGATTACTAAGACCACTCACCATGACAACTGGGTAAAATAATAAAAAGCAGGAGGAGAAGGGGACAACAGAGGATGAGATGGCTGGATGGCATCACCAACACGATGGACATGAGTTTGAGAAAACTCTGGGAGTTGCTGATGGACAGGGAAGCCTGGCGTGCTGCAGTCCATGGGGTCACAAAGAGTCAGACATGACTGAGCGACTGAACTGAATAAAAAGCCAAGTGGATGGCTTGGATACTCAATATATCCCTATCTTCATTGTGCATCTACCAACTTTCTGACAATCAATGATGAGTAACCCAAGATGACAATGTCCCTTCTTTCATGGAAGTCCTTGAACACAAGGCACCCAAAGCACCCTGCTAGAAGTCAGGGTTACAATGCAGTGATACTCCTGATACGGCTTCTGGCATGTATTCCCCCCTGGGACCAGGATCTCTAAGCCTACTCCATCCAGAGTTGTGGGGACAAGAAGGATGTATTCCCCAAGTGAGCCACTGGAAGTGATGGTGAGTGGGAACATTTGAGCATCTTGAACCCAGCTAGTCTTCCTACTGGGGAAAAGGTAGCAGATAAAGCTCATTGATTCAAGGTACATATTGTGTCCTGGAGGATGCTGTCCTAACTCTGAAAAGTATATCCTCCAATCTAGAGCCTTAGTTCTGTCTTCTTAAGGTTATTGCAAAGCTTTGTTTGATAGACAGCTTCCTGGGAGTATAGTATGCAATACGGCCAGCTGATATCACAGTTGCGGGTCCTTTTATGAACTGTATTTGCTGCAAAGTCAGTTGTTTACTGTGATGTGTTTTATGGGATTGCATGCCAGCAGATCAAACACATCATAAGCCCTTGGATATGGTGCTGCCTGAGACTGCCTGCTTCTGGAATATGCTTACATAATCAAATTGCCATTGGCTGCCCAGTTTATCTTCTGAAGCAATGGTACCATGTTGGTGGCTCAGAATCAGTCTCTGTTGTTGGCAGGTTGAAATCCAGCAGTGTCAGTATTCTCTGTATGTCATTTAAAATATTAAAATTTTTTTTTTTTTAGTTAGTTACTAAGTCATGTCTGATTCACTGTGACCCCATGGACTGCAGCACACCAGGCTCATCTGTCCTTCACTATCTCTCAGAGTTGACTCAGACTCGTCCATTGAGTCAGTGATGCCATCCAACCATCTCATCCTCTGTTGCCCCTTTTCCTCCTGCCTTCAGTCTTTCCCAACATCAGGGTCTTTTCCAATGAGTTGGCTCTTCACATCAGGTGGGTCAATTATTGGAGTTTCAACATCAGTGATTCCAATGAATATTGAAAGTTGATTTCCTTTTGGATTGACAGGTTTGATCTCCTTGCTGCCCAGTGAACTCTCAAGAGTTTTCTCCAGCACCAAAATCTGAAAGCATCAGTTTTTCAGCACTCAGCCTCCTTTATGGTCAAGCTCTCACATTCATATACCCTGGTGGACACCCTGGAGCCACAGAATACCCTGGTAGCTCAGACAGTATAGAATCGGCCTGAAATGCAGGAGACCGGGTTTGATCCCTGGGTTTGGAAGATCCCCTGGAGAAGAAAATGGCAACTCCTCCATTATTCTTGCCTAGAGAATTCCATGGACGGAGGAGCCTGGCAGCCTGCAGGCTATGGGGTTGCAAGCAGTCGGACGCAACTGAGCGACTGACACATACTTGCACTTTCATACATGACTACTAGAAAAACCATAGTCTTGACTAGACAGAACTTTATTGACAAAGTCATGTCTCTGCTTTTTAATACACTGTCTAGGTTTGTCATAGATTTCCTTCCAAGGAGCACACATCTTTTAATTTCATGGCTATAGTCATCATGCACAGTGATTTTGGAGCCAAAGAAAATAAAATCTGTCACTGCTTCCACTTTTTCCCCTTCTGTTTGCCATAACGTGATGGAAACAGATGTCATGAACTCTGATTTTTGAATGCTGAGTTTTAAGACATCTTTTTCACTCTCCTCTTTCACCCTCATCAAGAAGAAGCTCTTGAGTTCCTCTTTATTTTCTGCCAGTAGAGTGGTATCATCTGCATATCTGAGGTTGTTGATATTTCTCCCAGTAATCAAGATTCCAGCTCATGATTCATTCAACCTGGCATTTCACATGATGTACTCTGCATATAAGTTAAATAAACAGGGTGGCAATATACAGCCTTGTTGTATTCCTTTCCCAGTTTGGAACCAGTCAGTTGTTCCATGTCCAGTTCTAACTGAAAATGATAAAAGATCTAAATAATGAGAGTTTCAGTTCAAGTTTTCATTTTTATTTCTTTCCTTCTCTACATACCCTCTGAATGCATAAATCCTTGTATACCAGACCAAAGACATATTCATAGCAGATGGAATAACTGAATAAATCAACAAAAAAATGATAAATTATAAGAGATATTGAATGATAGTCAGTCAGTCTGTTCAGTTGCTCAGTTGTGTCCTACCAATGCGGCATCATGGACTGCAGCACACCAGGCTTCCCTGTCCATCACCAACCTGAATGATAGTACTTGGATCACTTATTCAACCAGTGTATTCTCAGCATGTTACACATGCACATGGAGTATAAAAAATAAATACATCACTGCCCTAAGTATATGGGGCTTCCCTGGTGGCTCAGATGGTAAGGAATCTGCCTGCAATGCAAGAGAGCTGAGTTCAATCCCTGGAGAAGGGAATGGCTACCCACTCTAGCATTCTTGTCTGGAGAATGCCATGCACAGAGGAACCTGGAGGGCTACAGTCCATGGACTCACAAAGAGTTGGACACAACTGAGTTACTAACACTCAGTTCAGTTCAGTTCAGTCGCTCAGTCGTGTCCGACTCTTTCTGACCCAATGGACTGCAGCACGTCAGGCCTCCCTGTCCATCACTAACTCCCGGAGTTTACTCAAACTCATGTCCATTGAGTCGTTAATGCCATCCAACCATCTCATCCTCCGTTGTCCCTATCTCCTACCGCCTTCAATCTTTCCCAGCATCAGGGTCTTTTCAAATAAGTCAGTTCTTCACATCAGGTGGCCAAAGTATTGGAGTTTCAACTTTACCATCAGTCCTTCCAATGAACACCCAGGACTGATCTCCTTTAGGGTGCACTGGTTGGATCTCTTTGCTGTCCAAGGGACTCTCAAGGCTCTTCTCCAACCCCACAGTTCAAAAGCATCAATTCTTAGGTGCTCAGCTTTCTTAATAGTCCAACTCTCACATCCATACATGACTGCTGGAAAAACCATAGCCTTGACTAGACGGACCTTTGTTGGCAAAGTAATGTCCCTGCTTTTTAATACACTGTCTAGGTTGGCCATAACGTTACTAACACTAGGTTTATGAAAAATCTAGCAGTTTATATAAGAATGTATGAAAAAACAGAATACAAGTATACTGTGAAAATTAATAGAAAATTTGTGCTGTTGGTGGAAAGTATCATTAATGTTCAGAGGTTGGAGGGCTTAACTTGCTTGATGAAATTCAAGAAAAGTTTTCTCCACAGAGTAGATTTTACTTAAATTTATCTGTAAGGAATAGGAAAAGGCAGCTTGGCCCTCTTTGCTGTCAGTAAGAAACAGCAGCCAACAAAAAGGAAGAACGCAAAAGATTAAGAAGAGGTTAAAAGAGTTAATCTTAGAAAGAAAGCCCTGTTTACAATGTGAGTTCAATGAGGGCTGCAGTTTTTTATCTGTTTTGTTCACTGGTGTGTCCCAGGTGATTGAAATGATTCCTGGAGCCTCATGCATAGGTCAGTAAATATTGGTACAATGAAGAACTCCTTCCAGTGCTAGATCGCTTCAGTAGTGTCTGACTCTGACTCCATGGACTGTAGCCCACCAGGCTCCTCTGTCCATGGGATTCTCCAGGCAATAATACTGGAGTGAGTTGGCATTTCCTTCTCCAGGGGATCCTCCTGACCCAGGGCTCGGACCCACGTCTCTTATGTCTCCTAAATTGGCAGGCAGGTTCTTTACCACCAATGCCACCTGGGAAGACTTCCAGGTAAGGGGTCCCTTAACAATAAGCCTACAAGATATTGATACCAGCAACCTTTTCTATTAAATTAGTGTATGGATGAAATGCTATAACAAAGACATCTTTAATTACAGAGGCTTAAATGAGGCAGAAATTTATGTATTTTTCTTCTATATAACAGTCCCTAAGTTGGTAGTCCTCAGCCAATCCTATGGAGCAGCCCTCCTCAACAGAACCATTCCATGTCTGGGTTCAAGGCAGCCACACCTGCTATCTCCATTGTCTAGCAGGTGAGTGCAAAGAGCAAGCACTTCCTAAGGAATCTGACCCAGATATTGCATGCAATACCACAGCATGCTGGTCACATTTCACTGACCAGGATTTCAGCTCCATGGCTTCTTAGGTAGAAGGAAGACCGGGAAATGCGGTTTTTGATTAAGTGGTGATGCTCTCAGCAAAGACTGTGTGGGGATGGCACTGTTACTGAAATTGAGAAGGAGGAATTCTAGGGGAAAATATCAAACTCTGAAGCTCAAGATAAGTCATACTTTAGATATTTACTTCCTATTTTATTTTACTTTATTCAAAGATATCATGTATCTGGTTGTGCACCTGCCTCACTAGTGTCTCATTGTCAGTCCCCTTTACTGGATTATCCTGTTTACATAAATGTTGGAATCTTGGCCCTCCTTTCTTCTTGTCTACATGTGCCCTATCTGTGGTGAATAAGAACAGAGAAATTACAGCAGGTTCAAACACTGTTTTATTTGTTAATCTCGTTCTCATAATCCCTAAGTGTATATTCTTTATTGTTTAGTCATTCAGTCCTGTCTGGCTCTTTGCAGCCCCATGGACTGTAGCCCACCAGGCTCCTCTATCCATGGGATTTTTCAGGCAGGAGTACTGGAGTTGGGTTGCCATTTCCTTCTCCAATATTCTCTATGTGCAGAATTTATTTTATTTCTCTGCTGCTGGACCCTACCCCTAAATACCCAATTGCCAACTCAACATTTCCAAGTGGATCTCTAAAATATATTTCAAACCTAGCTTGGTGAAAGTGTAACTGTAGATTCCTAACTCTCTAAAAAGTTGCTCCTGACTCCCTATGCTTTTTTCAACCTCAATCAAATGCATTATTACACACCCATTTATTCAGATTAACAAATTAAGAATCACTCTAGGTTCCTCTTTGGTTTTCCAATCCCATATCTCAAAGATTAATTAAAAAAAAAAAAAAGCTCTGTCTCTAAATTACATCCTGAATCTGATTGTTCCATTTCTCTATCACCTCAATTCTAATCTAAGCCATCGTCACCTCTCACTTTTGCCTGAGCTCTGATTTCTAATTCCTGTTACTACTTGTGCACCCTCAATCTAGTGGCTGGAATAATCTTTCTAAAATTTAAACCAGGTCATTGTTCTCTTTTATGTAATCACCTTCAATAGATTCCCATTGCTCTTTGAATAAAATCTACTAATCTCCCCCACCATTGCCCCAAATCAGATGTGATGTTCAAAATAGGTATCACTGGGCACAGCGTGTACACTAAAGGCCAGACTGTGCATAGGCGATGCGGAAACAGGGTCCTAAGGGGCTGCCTCTTGTAGATCTCAGCTACCCTTGAGTTGGCAAATCATGAAGAGAGCGATGAGGTCGCAGGTACAGACCAAAGTCATCAAAGTGGGCTTTTTGAGGGTTTTGGCCAGTGACTGTTAATCAAGTAGTATGGAGATGTTTCAGCACCTTAATAATTAGTAACTGTACATATATGCCAGTAAATAGTAATATATATATATATTACATTATATATATGCATATATACCAGTAAATAGTCTTATGTGTGAAAACCTCTAAGCCCTATTATACTAACATACATACATATATATCCCTCTTTTTGCTGTCTACTCACTCTGCCACTTGTTGGACAAACTCATCCACAGTGGTATTTTTTCCTGTAGTTTTAACATGTGCAGCTCCTTCCAGCATCAGACTTTCCATTTGCTGTTCTCCCTGTTTCAAAAACACTTTGCCCATATCTTCAAATGACTGCTTCTTTCTCCAATCAAAGGTCACCTCTTCAGAGAGCAATTCCCAGACAGCATTAAGCTCTGATGCCTCCATGACTCTTTACCCCTTTTATCTTCTTTATAGCATTATCAGCATCCAATTCCCTTGTCTGTTTATATACCGACAAGAGCAGGAGGTTAATGTTTTGTCTTCCTCCTCCTGAAGATATGTTTTGTAATGAATGCCTTCTTCAACACTCTATCCCTGCTATGTGAATGTCTGTCACTACACTAATTTGCAATTCTGAATATTTGGTAGTACATATAATCAGGAATAAATGTCTTAGTTATTGGATGCTGACCTCTAAACCTTTATTATCTTCTAACACAGCCTCTTATGTATCACTCTCTCTCATTCTTCTTGATCTTATCTTCCAAACAAACAAGTTTATGATCCTCTTTGTCAAAAACCAGTTATTCCTTCACAGATTAGAAGAGATGAGACAACATACCACATTCCACCTTCAACTTAAGTTTTCTTTAATCATTTATTTATTTAGGAAACTTTGATTGATTTCCACTTGGAGCCAGTACCCTACTAGGTGCTAGAGATACAGAGCTGAGTGAAGAAGTAATCTTTGCCCTTAAGAAGCTCATCATGCAGTGAAAGTTGTCAGTTGTAAGCATGCAGTTGTCAGTTCCATGATCCAAGTGTGCATAAGGTGCTTGGAGAGGCATTGGAGGGAGCAAGCGGTGAATGTATTTAATAAAGATTCATCGATTCTCACAGGTCATGAGTCACCCTAAGTACAGGGGAGGCCAAAACCACCACATAAACATGCCTCTCTAAACCTTTCCTTCAATTAGACTGAATTATAAATAGAACGTGGTAAACTAATAAATGATTTCTGACAAGCTGTCAAAGATTGTTTTATGTTAGATTTTTTAAAAAGAGAGAGAAAACAAACTATGCGAACTGAAACTTTACACATTTCCAAGGGTTGCTGATTTCAGCTCCTCTGAAGGTATTCCTTTTTATGTTCTGTGAGGAGTTTATTACTGTGACTTGGGGTTTTCCCCTTAATATATTTCTATCTTGTCCTTCTATCATAAATATATTTACTGACCTCTTATTGCCTGAAATCAAATCCAACAGAATTATTTGAAAGACATATGTCCTTTAAAATTATTGCAAAAAGGGCATGAGAATGCTCTCAATTCTCCTGACTCCAATTTTCTCTTCAAGTTCAGAGTTTCACCGTAAGTCAATGAGAGCTCTGTGCTAGAGGGGAATCGGGTAACTCTAAGAATTGGGCCCCCTAGAACCATCCAGTCAGATAATTTGTCATTCTGTCCTCCTGGAATTGTGATGTTCCTTTGCCCTGTCTCTGCTACCTTATTACTATTGTTTTATATGTCCTTACAGATTTTCACAGGGTCAGAACCCTACCATAGCCTTCAACATGCCAGTTAGCAAGAATATCTAAATAAGTATGGAAATGTGTATCTTAGGTTGGGGAACAAGGCACCAGTTGCCATAAAGTTGTTTGGGTTCTAGTTAAACTTGAGTTGTCACTTTTTAATGTAACTTTTTATTAGTTTATTCTTGTTCTTTCAAGTGAATGTAATGCATTTGTAAGGTGCCAGATTATCAACACAGACTTAAAATCTTTATTTAGGTCATAGAACAGATACAGCATCAATAGCAACAGGAAAATAAGTTGCCTGATAAATGTTTGTTGATGAGGGATCCCTGCTGTAAACAGAGCAGGATTTTTCATAAATATTCCAATTGCTGTGTCAACAAGCCACTCTAAATTAGATAGTGTATCTGTGAATAAGCAAAATCTTAAAGAGAAAAAGCATCGATGAGAGAAAGAGACAGAAAATTTCTATGTATGTGTACACACAAAAGATAAATGAAAAACATATATGTATTATATATTCAGTAGAGAGATAGATAGATATTATTTCAGTATACTTCAAATTAGTTTCTTTCTACTCTGTGGACAAGACATGGATCTTAGAAGGCTAACTCCTTTTATCTCCATTACCAATCCCAACTTTTGTATTATCACTGTCATTAAGATATGAGATGGTTGGATGGCATCACTGACTCTATGGACATGAGTCTGAGCAAGTTCCAGGAGCTGGTGATGGACAGGGAGGCCTGGCGTGCTGCAGTCCATGGGGTCGCAAAGAGTTGGACATGACTGAGCAACTGAACTGAAGTGAACTAAATTATATAAATATGTGTGTGTATATATATATGTTTGTGTGTATATATACGTATAGTAACAAGCTGTTTATATTTAAGCCCTGCATTATACCTACTATTACCTTATACTATGAATATTCATGTAACTATTTTATATCATCAATATTCACATAATAAACTTTTTTCTAGTGTTCTTCATTTCCATTTTTTCCATCTAGTCCAATTTTCCTTCTGCCTAAAGAATGCCATTTACCCTTTTCGGGGAAATATGCCGATGAAGATTTCTCACTGCATTTGTTTGGAAATGCCTTTACTTTCACTTGAAGGTAGCATTTTAGGAGGTCTGGTTTTATTATTTAGCCACTTCCAGATGTTAATTTATTACCCAGATGTTAAATAATTATCCTTCATTTTTGTTGAGAAGTCACTATCAGTTTTATTGATTTAAGATGCTTTTGAGATTTTCTCCTTGTGTTTCAAGAGTGATACATCAGTGTGCCCAGGTCCTATTATATGTATCCTGACTGTCTTGTAGAGTGTTTTGGATTTGTGGTTTGATGTTCAGTTTTGGAAAATTCTTGTCCATTATCCCTACTGTTATCCCATTATCCTTTGTCCATTATCTCTACCCTATCTATACCCCTTTCTCTTTCTCTTCTATCACTAGGGCTTCAATTACAAAAGTTATATGATTTTTTAAACTTTTTTTCTGTAGTTATATACTTTTATGGATTTTTCTATTCATTTGCTCTTCATTCTTCAATGCAGATATTTTCTGCTGACTTGTCATTCCTTGATAACTCCTTTCCTTTTCTCTACAAGATTTGTTCTTAACTTATTAATATGTTAGTGCTAACAATTTTAATTACTCCATTTTAAATGCATTTTCAATTTTAGAGTTTTAGACTTATAGAAAAGTTACAAAAATAGTACAGAGAATTCCCATATACCCCACATCCAGTTTCCCTTATTGCTAATATCCTACCTTTGTATGGTACACTTACCACAACTGAGGAACCATTACTGACACATTAATTATTCCATTTTTCATTTTAGAATTTTATTATATTTTCTGAGACTCTGTAATGCACCTTGTAAACTATTTTACTCAACTTAGTAATCAACTTACCAATCAAAGTTATTTTAGCATTTGGGTCCAATAACTTCCATCATGGGTCTTCTGTGAGTCAGTTTCTCTAAATATTTTTTTCTTTTGGTTGTTTCTCTTGATCTATTTGGTGTTTTTGCTTTTAATGTCAACCATCATTCTATAATATTGTGTAGGTTCTGGATGATGCATTCTTTATCCTGAGAGGGTCCATTATCTCCTCTGATGGATAGCATGGAGGGGATGATACTAAACCAGTGATTGGACTGATTTAGAGGCTCAGTTTTACTAACATCTTGCATTCTTATATTACTAAGAAGGAGCTTTCCAGTGATCCCACCTGAATGTCTCTGGTGATAACTAGGGATTTTCTTATTTGATTGTATATTCATTTTTTATTTTTCTTTTCAGGCTTTTTAGCAACTGAATAGACCTAGTGGTACCTTCCCAGGGATGGACCCTCCCATATCCCCTGCCTCTTGTCTATAAGAAAACTCTAGCCTCCTCAGTCTTCTCTGAGTTTCAAACATCAAATTCAATCAGAAATTAGAAAATGTAAGAAACAAAGGAAAACCATCCAGTAGGACAAAATAATAATAGTTTGGTCATAAAATGAAGTCATGGACCTTTAGTTTCTCCTGCAGGGCTATCAATAATATACGAGTCACAGACTTGAGTCATTTTACATGTACTAACCCCCATCAGTTCAGTTCAGTCGCTCAGTCATGTCCAACTCTTTGCGGTCCCATGAACTGCAGCACGTCAGGCCTCCCTGTCCATCACCAACTCCTGGAGTCCACCCAAACCCATGCCCATCGAGTCGATGATGCCATCCAACCATCTCATCCTCTGTCGTCCCCATCTCCTTCTGCCCTCAGTCTTTCCCAGGATCAGGGTTTTTTCCACTGAGTCAGCTCTTCACATCAGGTGGCCAAAGTCTTGGAGTTTCAGCTTCACACCAGTCCTTTCAATGAACACTCAGGACTGATCTCCTTTAGGATGGATTGGTTGGATCTCCTTGCAGTCCAAGGGACTCTCAAGAATCATCTCCAACACCACAGTTCAAAAGCATCAATTCTTTGGCACTCAGCTTTCTTTATAGTCCAACTCTCACATCCATACATGACCACTGGAAAAACCATAGCCTTGACTACATGGACCTTTGTTGGCAAAGTAATGTCTCTGGTTTTTATTATGCTGCCTAGATTGGTCATAACTTTCCTTCCAAGGAGTAAGTGCCTTTTAATTTCATGGCTGCCGTTATCATCTGCAGTGATTTTTGGAGCCCCAAAAAATAAAGTCAGCCTCTGTTTCCACTGTTTCCCCATCTATCTGCCATGAAGTGATGGGACCAGATGCCATGATCTTAGTTTTCTGAATGTTGAGTTTTAAGTCAACCTTTTCACTCTCCTCTTTCACTTTCATCAAGAGGCTCTTTAGTTCTTCACTTTCTGCCATAAGGGTGGTGTCATCTGCATATCTGAGGTTATTGATATTTGTCCCAGCAACACTCGTCAGGTAAAAGTTAACTACATGCTGACCACCAGCACATAGCCATTAGACCAGTTGGAACCAAAAGGTTGTCAACTGAGATTCCTGAGATATCATCCTGCTACTTCACCGTTAACCAATCAGAAAACTGAGCATGAACTGATCACAAACTACACAGTCCTCTCCTTCACCCTGTCTTTAAAACCTTACCTAAAAGTCATCAGGAGTTTGCATCTTTCAAGCATGAGCTTCCCATTTTCTTTGCTTGGCCACACAATAAATGCTGTTCTTTCCTTTACCACAACTAGGTATCAGCAGATCAGCTTTGCTGCAAGCTGGGCAAGTGAACCCAAGTTTGGTTGAGTAACAAGCTCTATAAGATTACAGATAACTTGCTATACTTTTAGTGGCTTTCTGCTTAGCTCCTTAGTTCCCTGCCTTGCAAATGCCATAAAGAGCAAACTATGAACTGTTTAAGATTGACTCATCATCTTCTTAGCCCTTTAAATCCTAGCTGTTTGATTGTGCTGAATTTATCTTTTGATTTACTCAGTCTTATGTCATCTCTCCAAGTTCTGCTGATTTTTCTTCCTCTTAGTCATGGCCTTTTGCCTGGATATCTCCACCTCTTGTGTTCCATAAATTGCAAATGACACTAACAGAAAGAGGCTGACAGAATGTACAGGTCTTAATCCCCATGTTCTAGTCTTAGAAGCTTCACTGATGCCTTCAAACTATTTGTTTTCCTAATTTTACATATTTGATCTAGTTTGTTTTTTTTTTTAAGTGAAATCACTTCTCTTCCACAAGCTACTTCGTCTTAGCTAAAAGAAAAAGGTTTTATACATTACTCTTCTGCTGTTGTCACTATTTACTCATTTCTGAGAAAAAATACACATAATAAAATGCAAAAGTTGTAATTACACAGCTAGATACATATTATATAATTATGCACTTGTGTAACTGCCCCCCAGATGATAATTTAAGCTGTTGAATATTTATGGCATCATGGAAGGCCCCAGAGGACCCCTTTTAGTCTCAAATAGTATCCTCCACCCTACCTGGAACCACTATTCTAACGTTTATCTCCAACAATTAATGCTATCTAGTCTTAAATTTCATATAAATGTAGTTATAAAATACCTGTCCTTTGTGTCTGTTTTCTTGATGTAATTTTGTGAGATTTATTTATGCAGTTCCATGTATCAGTAGTTTGTTTTTAATTTTACTGATGTGTAATTTTAAATGATAAGAATATGCCACAATTTTTAAAATTGATTCTATCTTTGGACATTTTATTTTCAACTTCAGGTTCTTATAAATAAATGTGCTATACAGAGTCTCTTAGAAGTCTGTCTGTGATCATCAAGCACTCCTTGCTGATAAGTATATGTCCACCAATGAGTATTTTACTTTGTGAAGCAGTACGTTCATTTTCATTGCAATAAGGGAAGGACAAAAATGTATTTAGAAGCATCACTAGCTACTATTTTTCTAGAAGTGTCAATCACATAATAAGGCAAGAAAATGAAATATAAAAATATTGGGAAAGTGAAGACAAAAGTATGATCATTGTCAGGAACTAGATTCTCCAGCTGAAACAAAATAAAACATCTAAATGAACAAACAAACCACTAAAATAAACTATTCTTGCTTAGAAAATACAATAACCTAAATTTTAAAAATCACAGTTGACCATAAAAGAGCAGAAAAAGTTGTCAAAGATGGACCAAAAGTAGTGATCAGAGCAGATAAAATGGTTTAAATATGTGACTGTCTTCAAAATTAATCTCTAAAATATAAATACACTTAAATATATTAAAATAACTTGATAATATAGAATCTGGCTATTCAGATAAATAACTTTCATTTATTGATGTGCTGAATAATTGGCATAAAGTAATTTGAATTCTGCTCTTCTTGATGCCTACAAATATGGCTGTTAGTTTTAGGAAAAAAATTATAGCAAGTACATGAAATGTACCTTGTCAGCAAAAAGAAAACAATTTGGACATTTTAATATTTCTATCAAGAAAGTTAATGGAGCTAGTAGGGTGAATATAGTATCTATTTTCAGTTGGGGTAATATTGCTTAAGTTGACACACTTCTTCCATGCTAACTAAAGAAAGATCTGTTGTTTAGTTAGTAAGTCATGTCTGACTGTTTGTGATCCCAGGAACTGTAGCCTGCGAGGCTCCTCTGTCCATGTGATTTCCCAGGCAAGAATAATAGAAGAGGTTGCCATTTCCTCCTCTAGGGGTTCTTCCTGACCCAGGGATTGAACCCATATCTCTTGCATTTTCAAAGAGTTATTTAGCACTGAGCCACCTGGGAAACCCACAAAGAAAAATCTAGAAGACTATAAGACCCTTCAAAGAAGCGGACTTCTGAGAGACCATTCTTTCTTTATTTTTACTCTTCAAGCTAGAGGACAATCAGGAGCATCAGTGGATCAGAAGACAGTGAGCATCCAGAGAAACAATTGCATTTTATTAATGTACACAATCTTTAAGTTTCAAGGTTATTTACCTAGAGTGGGTAGCCATTCCCTTCTCCAGGGGTCTTCCTGATCCAGGGAGCAAATCCAGGTCTCCCACATTGCAACTGGATTCTTTACAATCTGAGCTACCAGGGAAGCCCTCTAAGAGCCTAAAGTGCATGTAAATAGATATAGGATGGTCAGTAAATTTCATTTTGGTATCTCTCAAGAGAAAGTAAAACTGTGTCCTTAACAGTTACAAGAAAAATTTATAATCAAACATGTGTCCGGAATATGACATGTCCTCAATACATATTTGGTGATGGATGCTTGTCCTTTAATTCCTTTTTATAATATTCTCATTAACCCTGACTCAATCAATAATACAGTGCTAGGTACATGGTACACAATTCATAACTGTTGAACTTGAGTCTGAAGCAGTATTTAGCCTCAGTTCAGTTCAGCTCAGTTCAGTCGCTCAGTCGTATTTAGGTTAGTGGCCAGTAATTCTAATTTACTCCCTTGCCTGGCAACAAGAAGGTTTTTGTTTTGTTTTGTTTTGATTTTTTCATTATCACGACTCCTAAGCTTTTCTGGATGGTTGGAGATGAGACAGGGAAAACATAAACATTTTCTTTGGGCAAAGCTTTCTCAATTCTCCTATTTTGGGATAATAAAGCCTGAGTTTTAATTAAGTTTGTAGGCTAACCATCTGTGAGCATCTGGAGTTTCATTCTGCTGCAGTGTTGCTAGAGCCACCAATTCCAGCCCTCCTGAAAGTATAGGACATGCAAACCAAAGAGCAGGGTAATGGCCAGAAGGTAGCATTTCCTTTACGGTCACTTTCTGTTCTATCTGAGTCCATAAAAGTGTTGGTATAAAACTTTAAAGCCATTTACACCCGATTATTACTTTCATGGAAAGCTTATAATAAGTCTACTTATCCTTTATTTTTCCTATTAATAATATGCTAAATTTGAGATTTTTCTAATCTTAGCTAATCACTTTCAAAATACAATTTGTTCAGATCATTATTTACCTAACTGATAAGACAAAAGCATTCATTTTATTTACAAATAGGAAAAAAAATCTAGTGCTATTTTTATATTAAAAAAAAAGAATTGTATGATTTGCTATTTTTTCAAATGAAAATTTAGGAAACAAAAAGGGCTGGTGTATCAACATTTTCAAACTGATAGAATAATTTTGACCAAATAGCCTGATGCCTAAATAATTTTTACCAAAAGACCTGATGCCTAACCTTAATAAGGTAACAAAAAAATCACAATAATTAACAGGAAAATAAAATCAGCTGTGGTTTAGTCATCTAAAGTGTGTGGTCTTGAAATGATGGCATAAAAACTCCGTTGTTAAAATGTAACTTTTAATTATGAGTGGTGAAGTTTGCCATAGGTGAACAGACATGTATTGAATTTTGGCTTCTGTTATAATTATTGCAAAAAATTAATTAAATAACTTTTATTTCTGTAATTGGCAGCCGTGTGATGTTGTGGGGGAAGAAATGCTCTAGACCTAAGCCCCAGTCTCAAAGTAATTTCAGTGAATTACATGCACTTTCAGTGAAGAGCTTTCTTAACAGTCTATAACTGGCAGCGATCAGTCAGTCAAGGGGGAATTTACATTTTCAGAAGATTGTAAATTATTTTCTTGAGATAAAAAACCTTTACATTAAAAGGATAATAATGTATACGTCTTTGGGGAAGGAAATGGCAACCCATTCCAGTTTTCTTGCCTGGAAAATTCCACGGACAGAGGAGCCTGGAAAACTACAGTCCATGGGGTCACAAAAGAGTCAGATACAACTTAGCGACTAAACAGCAGTGTATGTTTTAGTTATCTACTTCTGTGTACCAAACCATCTCCTACTTTAAAGCTTGGCTTAAATTAACAGCTATTTTATCATGTATCATGATTTTGAGGGATAGGGTATTGCTTAGGAATCAGCTCTCTCTCTGTCTCTCTCTTTTTTTAATGTATAATATGATGTCAACTCAGTCATTCAGGGATAATCAGCAGACGGATGGTCACATCTAGAGGATCTCAAACACCTTTGCTCACATGTGTTTGCCTTACTAGTAACGACTAGGAGACAGTCAACCACAAATGTGACTTGGATCCCTCTCCAGCATGGCAGCCTCAGGGTAATCAGATATATTTGGGATGGCCCAGGACTCCAGAAAATTGTTTTCAACAGGCCTAGGTAATATCTCTAGGTTTTCTGTGACCCATCGTTAAATGTCTCAGAATACCACATATTCAGCATTCTGTTGATTAGATACACCACTAAGACTAACCCACATTGAAGAGGAGTGAAAATAGATGTCTCCTCTGTGGGAGATGTAAGCCAAGCATTTTTGTCCATTTTAAACCTAATATATAGAAAAAATATATATAACACATGGATGTAAAAGCTAGCCCACTTTCACACACTGGATACGTCTCAATAGCCACAACTATATTAGAAAACGGAACATTAACAAACAACATTGCAGTTCACATCAGTCACTCAGCAGTGTCCAGCTCCTTGCGACCCCATGGACTGCAGCATGCCGGGCTTCCCTGCCCATTACCAACTCCTGGAGCTTACTCAAACTCATGTGCATTTAGTTGGTGATGCCATCGAACCACCTCATCCCCTGTCATCCCCCTTGGCTCCTGCTTTCAACAGTTCCCAGCATCAGAGTCTTTTCCAATGAGTCAGTTCTTCACATCAGGTGGCCAAAGTATTGGAGTTTCAGCTTCAGTTTCAGCATCAGTCCTTCCAGTTAATATTCAGGACTGATTTCCTTTAGGATGGACTGGTTGGACCTCCTTGCAGTCCAAGCGACTCTCAAGAGTCTTCTCCAACATCACAGTTCAAAAACATCAATTCTTCAGTGCTCAGTTTTCTTTATCATCCAGTTCTCACATCCATACATGACTACTGGAAAAACCATAGCTTTGACTAACCAGACCTTTTTCAACAAAGTAGTGTCTCTGCTTCTTAACACACTGTCTAGGTTGGTCATAACTTTTCTTCCAAGGAGCAAGCATCTTTGAATTTCATGGCTGCAGTCACCATCTGCAGTGATTTTGGAGCCCACAAAAAAAAAAAAAAAAAAAAAAAAAAAAAAAAATCTGTCACTGTTTCCATTGTTTTCCCATCTATTTGCCATGAAGTGATGGGACTGTATGCCATGATCTTAGTTTTCTGAATGTTGAGCTTTAAGCCAAATTTTTCACTCTCCTTTTCACTTCATCAAGAGCTCCCTTTAGTTTTTCTTTGCTTTCTGCCATAAGTGTGGTGTTATGTGCATATCTGATATTTCTCTTGGCAACCTTGATTCCAGCTTGTGTTTCATCCAGCCTGGCATTTTGTACGGTGTATTCTGCATATAAGTTAAATAAGCAGGTTGAGAAAATACAGCCTTGACGTACTCCCTTCCATATTTGGAACCAGTCTGTTATTCCATGTCCAGTTCTAACTGTTGTTTCTTGACCTGCATAAAGATTTCTTAGGAGGCAGGTCAGGTGGTCTGGTATTCCCATCTCTTTCAGAATTTTCCACAGTTTATTGTGATCCACACAGTCAAAGGCTTTGGCATAGTCAATAAAGCAGAAATAGATGTTTTTCTGGAACTCTCTTGCTTTCTTGATGAACCAGTGGATTTTGGCAATTTGATCTTGGTTCCTTTGCCTTTTCTAAATCAGTTTGAATTCTGGAAGTTCATGGTTCACGTACTGTTGAAGCCTGGTTTGGAGAATTTTGAGCATTACTTTGCTAGCATGTGAGATGAGTGCAATTGTGTGGTAGTCTGAACATTCTCTGACATTGCCTTTCTTTGGGATTTGAATGAAAACTGACCTTTTCCAGTCCTGTGGCTACTGCTGTTTTCCAAATTTGCTGGCATATTGAGTGCAGCAGTTTCACAGCATCATCTTTTAGGATTTGAAATAGCTCAACTGGAATTCCATCACCTCCACTAGGTTTGTTCTTAGTGATCCTTCGTAAGGTCCATCTGACTTCACATTCCAGGATATCTGACTCTAGGTGAGTGATCATACCTTCATGGTTATCTGGGTTATGAAGATCTTTTTTGTAAAATTCTTCTGTGTATTCTTGCCACCTCTTCTTCATCTTTTGCTTCTGTTAGGTCCATACAATTTCTGTCCTTTATTGTGCCCATCTTTACAAGAAATGTTCCCTCAGTATCTCTAATTTTTTTGAAGAGATCTCTAGTCTTTCCCAGTCTGTTGTTTTCCTCTATTTCTTTGCATTGATCACTGAGGAAGACTTTCTTATCTCTCTTTGCTATTCTTTGAAACTCTGCATTCAAATGGCATATCTTTTCTTCTCTCCTTTGCCTTTCGCTTCTCTTCTTTCACAGGTGTTTATAAGGCCTCCTCAGACAACCATTTTGCCTTTTGCATTTCTTTTTCTTGGGGATGGTTTTGATCACTGCCTCCTGTACAATGTCATGAACCTCCATCCTTAGTTCTTCAGGTACTCTGTCTATCAGATCTAATCTCGTGAATCTACTTGTTATTTCCACTGTATAATCATAAGAGATTTGATTTAGGTTATTCCTGAATGGTCTAGTGCTTTTCCCTATCTTCTTTATTCTTTCTTTCTTTATTCTTCCCCCTTTAAGTTACATAAGCTACTAAAGAGTAACCACTATCCTAACCTGTAAGAGCATAGTCTGGTTATTGTGCTTTATAGTAGAATTAGACATGTATCTTCTTTTGGATCTATCTCCTTCTGTTCAACATTATGTTTGTGAGAATCCATCTATAATGTAGGATATAGTTTTAGCATTTATTTTCATTGCTGTGTAGTATTTTATTTTTGAGAACATAACACAAAATTTATCCCTTCTGCTACCAAATAAATAGATATATGCATGGTTCTCAGTTCAGGCTAATCTTTAAAACTACAGATATCTTCTACTGTGCATACTTTTTTTTTTTTTTTTTTTTCTGGCTATAGGGAAAGGTTTTTCCAGAACTTCACATGGAACAATTAAAGTGTTTAATATATAAAGGGGACATGGCACTTTCATATTTTTTGCTTACATATTTTAAATACATATTTGTAGTAGATGATGTAAAATATCCACAAGAGAGCAAATAAGTATGTTTAAGGGAAAAGGCATTTCCTTTCCCTTCAAAACTTACTTTCAGGTATCGCTATTTCCTAACACTGACCAAATGCCTTATATGTTTATTCAGGCAAAGTGCTGAACACAAGGATATCTCTGCATTTATATTTCAGTCAAGGGTGCCACAAATAAGGAACTGTCGTGTTGGCCAAGAGATTCATTCAGGTTTTTCTGTAACATCAGAGGAAAAACCCAAATGAACTTTTTGGTCAACCCAATGTTTATTGTGAAATGATCACTTCTGTGCTTTTCATAGCCTTACACAGATTTTGTCTATTGAATCATTAGCTGCTCTCTATAGCTAGGATGGTTAAAAAAAGAAAGAAAGAAAGAAAGAAATTTTACCTTGAGTCCTAGAATAATGTATTGCTAGTCCAGTCTCTAACAAGTATAACTTCAAATGTTTGGGGGGAAGTATAACCCTTGAAAAATAAATAAGAAAGAGACACTAATCAGCTGTAGATAAAAGAAACTTCCTCCAGCACAAAACATAGTATAGACAATTTGTTTCAAACTGAGATCAGTGCAGCCTGAACACAAATGACAGTGGATTTTCTGTGCCTTTGCATGGGATCAGTTAATTGCTGATGGGAATGATTCAAGAAAAAAATAAGGCAAAACATAAACTTGTTTTCAAATGGAAAGTTCAGATTAAGCATGAGAGAGGAATGATAGTTTGTTTCACTTCTAGTTATCAATAAATAGCTCTAAATGCTGTGACATGTTCCTTAAAGGGATTTTATAGAAATATATGGTATATACCTCGACTTTTTGTTTGGACACTTGATAATTGTTTCTCTGGATTCTGTACTTTCTCATTTGATTATTTATGCATTTTTCAAGCAAAGGATTGATAAGGACTTTTTCATCAGTTTTGTACTTGTGATTATGTATATTGCATCTAAGGTTAGTCATTTTATCCACATGACATCTTCACTGGCACTTTCTCTCACAAGCCAATAAAGCAAAGAATTGGTTTTAGGACTCTTCTAGAAGTTTCCATGCTTTTTAGATGAATAATGCCTAGATAGAAAAAAAAAAATCCATGGAGGATTGAGCTCATAAAAAAAAAAAACCTGCTGTTTATTACAGGACATTGACAAATATGTAAAAGTTAAATTACTTAAAAAGGAGCTCAGTTGTTGTGTTTATTGTGTATTTTTATTAGTTGTTTCCTGAAATTGCCATCCTTGACTTTAATACTTTTGAAAGCTCTCTTTGTCAAAATAATTGTAACTCACTTTATCACTCTCATAGATTGGATATCTGGGGTTTAAAAGTTCCTGCTTCATTATTCTTGGTTGGAAATTGGCCAACCGTCCACATGAGTGTGATCACCTATGTAAAAACAAGTGTTGTCAGTGCTTTTCAAATTCACCCAATTCTTTTCTGCAATCAGGAGACCTTTGAACATAGCTTATGCTGACTTCTGTAGTACATCTGTATTTTAGTTAAATCTAAAGAATAAATTACAAAGATCATAAATGATGTAGAAAAAGACAAACCATGGGAAAGAGGTTTCATGGAGCAAAATGACTGGATTTTAGCCAAACCAATCCTTTATGGTCTTCAGTACATGTGACTGACTCATATGAAGTATGAAGATTGTTAACTATGGTTCATTACCCTCATCTGGACATGTCACCCTTCAGGACAAGTTTCTATAACGAGGCTAGAATTTCTAAAATGATGGAGACAAGGCCGTTGCCATAAAGTTCATTAAAATAGAAATACTTGTTATTAAAGAAATATTTTTATTTATAAATACCATTCATGGGCTAGCAGTGGTGGTTGGACTTCTGGTAGAGCTGTGATAAGGTATGAAATTTAACCTCCACACGATGGATGTTTAATGGATTATGCACGTTTTGGAGAGCAGGACCACAGGAAGTGTTAAGAGTGATGTGTGTGTGTGTGTGCGTGTGTGTATGAATGTTTATGATATCTTCAGATGTATTTCTAGGTCTCAAAGAGGTTGGAGAGTTTTGCTATGTGTTTACCCTGTATGCTTCACCTTTATTAAAGACAAGACATGCTGGGCGGACCAAAATTTTCTTTTAATACAATAAAGTGAATCCCCTTCCCATGTCCTCATAATGTTCTATTCAGTTTATTAGTCTATTCTTGTAACTTTGCAAAGTTGGAATGCTAAAGCAAAGCAGCTTGCAATGACAGATTATGTTTACAAGATAAATTGCAAGACAGTATAAATCAATTCATATAAAGTTACAACTGTTTTATTTCCTGTCATTTATTAAACAAATGAGCCTATATTCTACTGTTTTTATCCACATAATAAACTTGTATATCATTGGAGATGCCTCTGTGTATGGTAAAAAGGACAGAGTTTCTGGAAAGATATTTGATACAAAATTTATCTCTGATATTTAATAGCTACCTACCCTTGAGCTATTTTCTTAACCTCTTGATGTCTTCGTTTTCCTCACTGTAAAACAATATTACTAAATACTTACAGATAGTGCTCAGAAAGTTACCCCCCAAAAAAATTTTAAGTAGAAAAATCTCCCAGAAGGGATTATAAGCACCTCCCTATAGAAGACTCTTCATGCCAGGTAAAATTTTTCCCCCAACGACTTTATTGATAAACCTAGAATACACCATATTCCTTGAAAAACAAAACCTTCAGCATCACTGCCTCTAGCAAGTTTCCTGACCTCTCAGTCCATGCCCATAGAACTGATAATCCTTATTTTCATTTGGCATTTGTATCTATATGAGTGCCTTAAAATATTATTCCGTGTTTTTCTCTTTACTCTTAGAGACCATATGCCCTGCAACATTTAAAAAAAAAAAAAAAAAATGAAATCATCCCTGATCTCACAAGGCTCCTATCACAGTGCTCAACTGCAGACTCTTAACAAACATTTGAAAGAATGAAGGATGGATCAAATCCTGAGGTTACGATTCAAAATAGATGTGAGGAAGAATACATGACTAGGAGGAGCACAGCCCAGAGTGAGCTTATCAGCTGTTCTACAGGTCATCAGTCAAACGTAAGTGGCACTTACATGATTTCAGGAGAAAAAAAAGTTTAGTAATATCCCAAAATGTATTTTTGTTTTGTTGGCCAAGTTTGAGTATGTATATGTTTACACATCTGTCTATAAGATGATTCAATAATACTAACTTTAATTCAATAATGTTTTGATTCTTGGGAAATAAATTAGGGATAAAATATTAATAAGAATTTTCAGGAAGATTATTTTAATGGTTTCTCTCAATGGTTTTACATTAGATTTGTGGCCAATAAAGTGATGTGGGCAGTTTAAAATTTTGTAACATATCTCCTTGGAGGAAATCATGGTACTACATGAAAGGTTGTTGCTGAAGGATAAGATGCCAGGATTCTTGGCCTCCAGAGGAGATGAAGTCAATCCGGGGCCAGAGACGAGGCTGGATCGCTCAGAGCTTTTGTGTGATAAAGTTTTATTAAAGTATAAAGAAGATACAGAAAGTTTCTGACATAGGCATCAGAAGGGGGCAGAAAGAGTACCCCCCTGCTAGTCTGCAGCTGGATGTTATATAGTCACTAGCAGTCTGTTAATGAAAGAAAAGAATGTCTTAAAACTCAGAATGGCACCAGACCCCTCATCCATAAATTGCATTTTGTGATAATCCTGGCACCAGATGATTCATCCCAGGCCATAAAACGATTGACTTGAATCTTGTAGAAGGCAGATTACCACACAAATAGTTTCATTTACATAGATTAGGGGAACAATACCTGAGTATAACACACTGGTCTGTCAAGTCATTTCTGAGCCAGTTGGTGGAACTTACAGAGCCTGGGGTAAATGCGTAGCACATTAACATAGCTTAAGACAAACATTTCCATAAGAAAACTGTATTGGTTAACTCAAGGTTTTGAGAATAGTTAGCTTCAGGTGAAACCAGGTGTCATGGCAACACAGTATTTTAAGAGAAACCTCCTTTTAAATTTGTATAGAGAAGGAAAAAAATATATCGCCAGTTTGTTTCCTCCTGCTGCTTAAGAGAGAGAAAAATGTCTAATACTTGCAGCCTATTTCCTCCGTTTGGAGACCCCTGGCCTTCCTGCCTGTTACCCTCTCATACATTGTTACATATTTAAAAAAAAAAAAATGGGGGGGTGGGATATGGGAAGTGATAGATCTTGACAACAGCTTTTTCCTGAGACACAAGTGGACAACAAAGTTGAAATCCTGGGCAGTTGAGTGTGGTTGGTGATAAAGCTAAGTTATAGCTAGTGGAATACGGGATGAAGGATGGGCCAGGCTATGCACAGCCTCCTGGAGCAATGCTTGATTTCTCCTGGCCTGTCCCCTGTCGCCAGGGGTAAGAGGCCTTGGAGAATGGTGAGAAGATAAGGTGGAAATTGCCAAGGGACCCTGTGATGTCACATTCAAGTAAGCTTCCCAGGAGATCTTTCAGACCAGAAGTCTGTTTTGGAGTTCTGCATGATTGAGAAATCAAATTTCATTTCGTTCAGCTATTGATAACCTAACTAATACAATGACATTCTGCTTAATGAATAGTTTAAACTGATTAATAAAACTTGACACAGTAAATTCTTAAAAATTTAAAGGTTTTTAAAATTAAGAATAAGTTTCAAACATACCCTAAAAACAAAAGATGTGTAATGAATCCACACACCATCACTTGGATTCAACAGTTAGTAACATTATGTCATTTTTTTTAAAGTTTTCCCTCTCTGTTACATTTATATATATATATGTATATATATACATATATATATATACATATACACACATATGTGTATATATATATATGCACACACATATGTATATGTGTGTGTGTGTATTTTACATGTAAGATACAGAAATCATAAGGCTTTGTTCCAAAATATTTCAGAATGTATCTCTTACGATAGGGAAATAAGGGAAATAATGGCAAAGATTTTTATATAATTATCTAATATCTAGTTTACACACAAATATTTCAAAATTGCATTTTATAGCTGTTTTTGATAAACTTGGATCCCAGTCAGGATTTAGGAACTGCTCATATCTCTTTAATCTTTTAAACCAGAAATGCACCACCTCCCCTGTGTCTTTATATTTTCTTTCCCCTCTGTGTGCATTTCCAGTTGCCAGTGTACAAATTAACACAAACTCAGGGACTTAAAAATGTATTTTCTTACAGTTCTAGAAATTGGAAGTCCAAAATGAGTCCTAAGGACTAAAGTCAGGTGGTTCCCTAAAGAGATCATGAGATGGTCCATCCCTAACATCTTTCACCCTGGAGGCTACCAGCTTTCCTTGAATCCTGACCACACCCCTCTGAGCGCTGCACTGCTCCTCTGGACACACCACCCTTTCCTTTAATAAAATCTCCCTCTGCATTCCTATTACAGGGCACTTGTGACACATTTACAGCCCACTGGTTTATAGATAAACCAGGATTACCTTCCCATCTCAAGATTCTTAATCACATATGCAAAGTGCTTTTTGCCATATAAGATAACATTCATAGGTTCTGAGGACTCAGGTTTCTTAATCTTAATTTCTGGACATCTTGGTGCACCATTTTCAGCTACTGCAGCGTGTGGTGATACTGATTCCTTGAAAAGATCAGGCCAATTTTCTTACAGATTGCCCCACCTTCTGGATTTGCCTGATTATTACTTCACTGTGTCATTTAACTTGTTCTTCTATGCCCCATATATCTTATACAGTAAAGGTTAGGTCTTCAGACTTGATGAGATTTAGGCTAAACATTTTTGGCAAAAAATAATTTATAGGAAATGCTGTGAACTTCAAGATTGTAACACATCAGAGGGCACACATGGTCAGACTTTTCCTGTTACCAGTGACATTAATTTTGATGACATTAAGGTGGCCACTGCCATATATCTCTGGTATAGTTTCCCTTTTGCAATTGTCAAAACATCTATGCAGTAATATTTTGACGCTCTGTGACCATCCTATTTTCTAATCTTTTACTTAGTAATTTTCTATCCTACTGTCTCACTTTGTTTTTTCTTCTGTCTTCTATTGCAAACCTCTTAAAACTCAGCTAATCTCCTCTTTCTTCTTTTACAGATTCAGGTCAATCAGGGTAATTTTAATCTTTGATGCTAATCGATCTCATAAAGTCCAGGGTCATCTTTTAAACATTAATCTTCTTTGAACACTAATACAGTGACAAAGAAGAAAATTTAGATGATTTAAGAGATCCTGTTACAAGGGTCCCATTTCAAGGAGCTTGAAACAGTGATCCCTTCTTATATCCTACAATGGATTTCAAAACAGAGTCTTGGATTAGACCCATATATAGCAATGACCTAATAGGGATATCAAAAGAGAAACCAAACTGTTGTCTCCTGTTCCTTGCATTATAGTAAGAGGTTATCACATTTTGAAAATTGCTGCATTTTGATATCATGTTTTGTGTTAGTTGGAATGAAATTGCCTTGATGTGGAAGGTACTCTCAATGAAGGTATCATGTTGTTTTCCTGAAAAGGAATCACTTATGTCCAGATGGAACTCACTCTGAGAATATGATCATGATCACCTTTCCATTTGATTCTCATCATCAAAAGATTATAATTATCTGCCTGCAGGGGACTGATTGAAATTTCCCAGAAAAATGATCAGCTGTCATTTTCAGTATGGCCCATCCCTATAATCTCTCCCACAGTCAATGATTAAAAAAAAATTCTGTTGTCAAAAATAAGTCAGTGCCTTGGGAAATCGCATATAAGATGCTAGCCAGCTGTTTCCTTTCTCACTAAGTACTGACTGTGAAAATAGAGGGATAGATGGTTGGGATCAGGACTTTAGGTTAGAATGGATTAACTTAATGACTGAGATGTATGACCATGGCTAGCTGTAAAATTTTATGTTCTGGATAGTTATGAAGAAGTGATAGCCGGATCTTCAGGCACCCCAAAACCAAAATAAGATGGATGAAGAGACTGATTCTTTTTAGTTCAACTATTTTAGATTTTTTTTTGTTTTTTTCTCCTATAAGAAAATTACTCCACACACAAGAGTAAGTCAAACACAAATTTGCTTGGATTTCATCTTTTCATCTTCTTCCACTTCAGAAGGACTAGCTTATTGACTAGATAGGATTGACAGGGACAAAATGCCATCTTAAAATCTCTGAAAGTAGCTGAAGAGATGTTCAGAAACAGAGATGACAGTATTA
The DNA here is from genome assembly GCF_963930625.1 of Muntiacus reevesi. Classification (NCBI taxonomy): domain Eukaryota; kingdom Metazoa; phylum Chordata; class Mammalia; order Artiodactyla; family Cervidae; genus Muntiacus; species Muntiacus reevesi. The sequence continues at coordinate 90,219,857 of NC_089255.1, read as the reverse complement.
CAAGATATTTGGGTGGGTTAAGAGAGTTGAGAGAGTGATAGTTGGATTATAAAGAAAGTTGAGTCCTAAAGAATTGATGCTTTTGAATTGTGGTGTTGGAGAAGACTTGAGAGTCCTTTGGACTGCAAGGAGATCCAACCAGTCCATCCTAAAGGAGATCAGTCCTGAATATACATTGGAAGGACTGATGCTGAAGCTGAAACTCCAATACTTTGTCTACCTGATGTGAAGAGTTGACTCATTTGAAAAGACCCTGATGCTGGGAAAGATTGAAGGCAGGAGGAAAGGGGGATGACAGAGGATGAGATGGTTGGATGGCATCATTGACTCTATGGACATGAGTTTGGGTAAACTCCTGGAGTTGTTGATGGCCTGGTGATGGTGTCCATGGGGTCACAGAGAGTTGGACATGACTGAGCAACTGAACTGAGAGACTAGAAACAGAGAAGCTTTTCTGTCTCAGGAGAGGGTTACTGTGGAGACTGGAAAGGTAGTATACCTCAGTCCTGAATGTACCAGCTTCTGGATAAATCCTGCCCTAATGCTCCCGGCACCGACTTGAGCCCTGGCAAACCGTGTGCCTCTCTCTGGGAAAATATCATCACCCGAAGCACTTCCTCCCCAGGCTCAGTCTTGCAAAGGCGTGAGGCTCTGGGCGGTCAGAGTTAATGCCAGGAAATGCCATCTCCTCGAGCATACACTAAGCTCTGCGAGCCGCAGCATGGGGTGGAAGCAAGAAGAGCAGACCCAGCCTCCGACCCACCCAGCCCCCATGGGGGCAGGGCTGTGGGAGCATCTCACCATCCCCTCAGAGAGTGGTCCTCAAACTTCCGTGCCCCCCAGAGTCCCCTGGGACTTATTCAATCACACATCACTGGTCCACACCCCATGAGTCGTGAGAATCCACATTTCTAACGACTGAGCTACAGAACTGAACGAATCCCCAGGAGATGCCCCCTCTGCCAGCACAGGACCCACTTCCTTACCAGCTGTAGCTTCTTTTTCTGTCAGGCTCCTTCACCCAATTCTTTCCTTTTGTTCAGCCAGCCAGACAGGAACATCGACACCTTTCTTCAAAGCAGTGCTCCAGAAGCCAGCAGTAGTGACCGGCCCCAGCCAGGGCCTCAATGCCTCCCTCCCTCTGAGCACATGTCATAGCACGTTGGAACTCAAGAGGACCTGGCAAGTGTACCACAAGCTTTGTTACTTGATGTGGGTTGGGACACAGCATCTTCCCGAAGAATTAGTCATTATGCGTGATGGCACTTCCCTGGCACCAGTGGTCCCTGCATGGACCAGGGAGTGTGCGTCTTTGCCTCCATCTTGTCTCCCAAAGAAAAGCATCTCCAAAATGTATATTCCGCCTCCACTCAATGGCTAGTCATCCTTCATGGTAGCTCAGGACGCCGGACCTGCCTCCTCCGCTGAGGAGCTCAGAGCATCACAACCTCAGTCTTGCTCAACAGACAGGGTTAGAGCCCTGGCAGAGGGCTTACCTGTTTGCCCCGCTGGTCCTCACTCTGGCTTAGGTGTTTCTGTGACACATAATTAGCTGCACACAAAACTGTATACAATGATACCTGATTTTATAGGAATACACCATCCCTTCTGATACACCTTTTAAATGTATTCATTGAAGCAACACAGCCTTCAGCTCATAATAGTAAGAGGTAGGAAAGAGTACAAGAAGAAGACAGGCTTTGTCATCACAGCTTATGCAGTTATTCCAGGGGAGGAGATATTACATACGAAAAATGTGATTACTAATGACACTATAAATAATATACAGAAATATAGCACAAAAAGGAGTGTGCTGCAGAGGTCTTGTGCCAGTCTGATCTCTGAGGAGATGCCATTTGAGCAGTAGGCATTACATTTCTTCCACACCCATTTAACAGGTCCACTGTGTTCCACTGTGTGGAAGAAACATTCAACCATCTTTCAGCCCTTTAGAGCAGGGCAGTCTGCAAGAACTTTCTGTAATGATAGAAACTGCCTATAATTGCCTGGTCCACCATGCAGCTTCTAACCGCTTCTGGCTATTGAACAATGGAAATGGGATTAGTGTGACTAAGATACACTCTTTTTATTTGTATATAAAATTTTTTAAAAGTCACATATGGCTGGGAAGAGGGACTTCTCAGGTGTCACTAGTGGTAAAGAAGCTGCCTGCCAGTTCAGGAGACTTGTAAGAGACGCAGGTCTGATCCTTGGGTTGGGAAGATCCCCTGGATAAGGAAACGGCAACCCACTCTATTATTCTTGTCTGGAAATCCCAATGGACAGAAGAGCCTGGTGGGTCATAGTCCATTGGGTCACAAAAAGTCAGACAGGACTGAAGTGAGTTAGCACTGAAGCACTGTGGCTGGTGACTACCCCTCTGGACAGCCCCTACAGACGCTATGGTGACCCAAGAAAAAGACATAGTTTTGTAGGAAAAAGATGTCAAGATAACAGGGTTTATTGAGAATCTGTGAAGTTTGGACAACAGATGGAAATCTGATAAAGCAGAAAGCCAGACATTTAGTTCATACCCGACACATTCCCAGCTTTGCTTATTATAACCTTCTGTTTCCTAGCTGTGTTGTTCACTTTTTATTTGAATTTATCCAACAGATTTGTGACAAGATCACTGCTCTTTCTTGCCAATGTGTCTGTCTCTGATTTCCTGCCCTGAGACCTTATTTATGATTTCTTCCCTAAATGCTAAATAGTCTCTCTCTCTTTTTATTTATTTTTTTTTTTTGGCCTTTGAAATTATTCCTAGTGTTGAAGTGGACATTTTTTTTTACTTTGAGGTACACCCCTAAATTCATGTACCTTCTCAATATTTCTTCTCAGGTTCATGTCCTAAGAAGTACACTGATATCAAACTTTTGATTCAATATTGACCCAGCTAACAATATTTTGTATCAATGTGAATGCTTTATTTTTTTTTTCATTTATTTTTATTAGTTGGAGGCTAATTACTTTATAATACTGTAGTGGGTTTTGTCATGCAGTGACATGAATCAGCCATGGATTTACATGTATTCCCCATCCCAATCCCCCCTCCCACCTCCCTCTCTACCCAATCCCTCTGGGTCTTCCCAGTGCACCAGGCTTGAGGAAACCAGATCTGAAAGAGACACGTGCACCCCAATGTTCATCGCAGCACTGTTTATAATAGCCAGGACATGGAAGCAACCTAGATGCCATCCGCAGACAAATGGATAAGGAAACTGTGTTACATATACACCATGGAATATTACTCAGCCATTAAAAAGAATTCATTTGAATCAGTTCTAATGAGATGGATGAAACTGGAGCCCATTATACAGAGTGAAGTAAGTGCTTTATTTTTAAAGCACTCCCATATCTAGTATGTAAATAAACCACCCAATGAAGTCTATAATATGAGTAAGCCAACACACTACATATTCTTATTTGTTCACTGGGTATGTTCTTCCTGAGAATGTCAGTTTATTAGGAGCAGATTCTTTGTCTACTCACTAATATCTTCCCATTGTCTAGCATAGTTTCTGGCCTAAAGGAGAAGCTCATTAAATCTGTTCGGTAATAAACCACCATAGGTCTGGCCTGTTGCTTTTTAGTACAGACTACAATCACATTTTCTAAATTTTTGTGAAAGGATTCTGGATTAACTTTCTGCTCTTTATCACCAATTTTATGTAAATTTCTGCATAAGGATCTCAGCATAAAACTTGTTTCTTAATAGAAAAGCAACAGTGGGGAATCAGGTACAAAATCAATTCCTCGTTCACATTTATATGATGCACTTGAGAATTTCTTCACATTGGAGTAATAATAGGGGGAAATATACAATGCAGGATTAGGATCCCACCTAATGCAAGTACTATGTATATAATGCCTTGGGAAATTGACTGAATCAAATGCAATGAAAGTTTTTGTTTCCTGCTTTTCATTTTTTTTTTGTCATTGTCAGAAATTTTGGAAGGAGCTTCTGTCAGAATAATTTTAGTTGCATATACTCCAAACTAAGGATATTGCTATAATGGCAAGGAAAAAAAAAGTGAGAGAGAACTTTCTATTTTGCAGGCTTGGGTCATGAGCAGTTTTAGCAATATTAGTGTTAGGAAAAGCTTGGGTCTACAGGTATGCCTCTCTCCACAAATTAAATCCAGAAAATCAAGCCAGGTCCCTTTTTCCTCCAAGTTAAAACTGGTATAACTTTGAGATCATGATCCATTCAAGCATTTGAAAGAAAGATCATTCAAAAACAATCATGTGCCTCAGAGAAGAGCCAAAGCAAAGCACAGGAAAAGGTGGGAACTCTTCCTGCGGCCCATCACTGCCGTGGATGGAGGGGAGATGGCCCTTTAATAGAAACAACCTAATTTCTTTAGAAATATCTCATTAGGCCCGCCCTTTCTGAGCTGCTTCTCCATTAAAATGTGATAAATGAATTCTGCCATTGCCAATTCCAGCCTGTCCTTCTTTCCCTTAATGAAATGAAGATGCGTCATGCTGGCAAGCACTCAGAACAGAGGTAATTATTCATGGGATGCAAAAAGCGCTGCAGTCACCCTGCTCATGACTGCCCCACAGATGCTGGAGACAGGACCTTCAGAGTCTGAAAGGTGTTCAAATAGAGATTTATTTTCACTTTACTCAGGGGGAAAAATTCTGTCAGTTTGCATACTCTTACGACTTTTTCTCTATACATATATCTTTTCTGTCTCAGATAATTATGTACATGAGTGAGTATATGTATGTTTGGCACTTTTACTTATGGATTTTAAATATAAATCAGTTTAATTAAACTTAATATATATTTTTTAAGTTGGGATAGTTTTTTTAATTGTGTTTCGGAGGCACTATATTTCAAGTGATGGTTTTTTCCTCTCAAATGTTAGTTTGGAAACCTATGTAGAACATATTTTGTGACTCTAAACAAGGTAATTCATTTCTAAATACCTGGCTTGCTTTTGCTACCTTTTACTGGTATTTTCCTTTGATTCAGAATTACGTTTTCTATCACTTGGTGCAACTCTAATATTGGGCAAACTTAAGAGGGTGTTCTCACTGTTTCAAAAACCAGTCTTTCATAATATTCCACTTTTTTCTTCAAATCAACGCACAACTGGACTTATTGTAAAAGAATGAGACTCTCACTCGAATGTAGATGGATACCATCTCAGAATCCTAGTTCTAGAAAAGGAATTTGCTATTTGTCAGAGAGCCAGCCTTTAAGTTTTTCTGAGGTGAAAATGTTACCGCCAAAATCTTGAATTACTGTCCACTGATGCTGAATAGAAATACAGGGGCAGAGTTTGGAGGAAATAGAAAGATGGCTTTAGTCCTCTGCCAGGAAAGCAGAGAATGCAGCAGCTAGTGACTCAAGAACTGTGCCCCCTTCCGTGGGGGATTTGAGAGGGTAGTATAGATGGGGCTCACAGTCTGGGGTATGTGATAAGGAACAAAGTCGTAGGAATCTTGCATTCCTCTTCTTGCATTGTTTCAAAAAATTAGAGCTGGCCTTCCAGTCGCTGGGTCTTCTCCCTTGTGCGTTTGACCCCTGGGTGGGGAAGATCCCTTGGAGAAGGGCACGCAGACCACTCCAGTATTCTTTCCTGGAAAATCCCCTGGACAGAGGAGCCCAGTGGGCTGCAATCCAAGTGGTATCAAAGAGTCAGACATGACTGCACACACCTGAGCCTGCCCCTCCTTGGTTTATTGTCCCGTGACCTTTCTGAAATGCAAAAAGCTACAGGGTGGTCTGTTACACCGGGAAGGTGAGGACCAGGTACGGGATGCAATTTGCATAGTGTCAGGGGGTGACAGGTCAGCTTTGTGAAGTATAAACATAGGCATGACTGAGTGACTAGCACTTCCATTGCCAGATATGCATTATATATATATCCTACACACATTTATTTTGGCTTCTTTGCAGAGCTTCCCAGCCTGCCATCTTCTCTATATGACCCATGTTGTTTAGTTGCTCAGTCGTGTCTGACTCTTTTGCAAACTTACAGACAGTAGCCCCTAGGCTCCTCTGTCCATGGGATTTCCAGGCAAGAATTCTAGAGGGGGCTGCCATTTCCTTCTCCAGGGGATCTTCCCGACCAGAGGATCGAACTCATATCTCCTGCATTGACAGGCAGAGTCTGTACTACTGAGCCAACACAGAAGCCCCTCTCAAAATTCTCACGTGCTTTTAGCCCTAAAATTTATAGACACCAGCACAGCAGTTCTAGGGAACTTACCGCCACGTGAAAACATCTATTTACAAACTAACATCTTGTTGCCTTTTATATGCCAGTTATGCACTAACGAGTTAACCATTTTTGTGGACATTTTGTTTTTATTCCTGAGGAAGGTAAGTTATTTTTTGGTAAAGAAACAGATCCCATTCTTAGGTTATTCAATTAGAAATATATTTGTATGCAAAACTGCTGTTTCATTGTCATTTTTAATCTTGTCTTTAAAAGTGTCACTTTCAGTGTACCTCAATCTTGGAGGCAGGCAGGAATTGTTATTCTCTGAAATAGAAACTGAGAAATCAAGAGGTCAAATTTCCACTCTGCTGAGGAGTGGGAGAGTGAGATGGGACCACAACCATTCTGTCTATTCAGGATTAGCAAGAAGCCTACCGTCAGCCCTCGACTTCTGTACTTTATTTACAAATCTAAAATCACTAATTGGGGCTAAAAAAAAAATAAGTTTGGAAGGGAGACTAAGGGGTCAGATGAGAACTGACAGCACATAAACAGATCTTTTCCAGATCATTTCTGCTGCTCTATTTAGACAATGAAACACACACTCAAAAATCTGTCCATATGGGTAATGCAAAAGTGACATATGATCTCCAGCCATTGTTTTTCTGGTCACTTGACACTTTAATAACAGTAGTCATTATAATTAATATTAAGGACAGTGTGAACAAATTATTGGGTAATCACTATTGACATGTCACTGTGCTAACAATTTTGCATGCGTTATTTTGTTTCACTCTCAGAAGAAGTAGGAAGAAAGACGTTACTTACTACGAGGTAATTTGGATAGAGTCACAGCTCATCTGTGGGAGAACCAGCTCTCTCTGGCCCTGAAATTAGTATCAAGTGGTTCAGAAACCTCATGCATGTCAAGTTTTTCTTCTGGCTAATCGTACATTGTTTTATGTATATTTCTTCTTTTCTCAGCTACTTGTAAGACTTCCTCAGAAAACCATTTTGCCTTTTTGCATTTCTTTGTCTTGGGGATGGTCTTGATCATTGCCTCCTATTCAATGCAACAAACCTCCATCCATAGATCTTCAGGCTCTCTGTCTATCAGATCTAATCCCTTTGAATCTATTTGTTAGTTCTACTGAGTAATTGTAAGGGATTTGATTTAGGTCATAGCTGAATGGTTTAGTGGTTTTCCTGACTTTCTTCAATCTCAGTCTGAATTCTTCAATAAAGAGTTCAGGACCTAGGCCACAGTTAGGTCTTGATCGTGTTTTTGCTGACTGTATAGAGCTTGTCCATCTTTGGCTGCAAAGAATATAATCAATTTGACTTAGGTATTGACCATCTGGTGATGTCCATGTGTAGAGCCGTTTCTTGTGTTATTTGAAGAGAGTGTTTGCTGCGACCAGTGCGTTCTCTTGGCAAAACACTGTGAGCCTTTGCCGGGCTTCATTCTGTCCTCCAAGGCCAAGCTTGCCTGTTACTCCAGGTCTATCTTCACCTTCTACTTTTGCATTCCAGTCCCCCATGATGAGAAGGACATCTTTTTTCAGTGTTAGTTCTAGAAGGTCTTGTAGGTCATCATAGAACCGTATATCTTCACGAAAGATATACCCATCTGAATGCAGAGTTCCAAAGAATATCAAAGAGAGATAAGTCTTCCTTCCTCAGTGATCAATGCAAAGAAATAGAGGAAATAACAGAATGGGAAAGACCAGAGATCTCTTCAAGAAAATTAGAGATACCAAGGGACCATTTCATGCAAAGATGGGCACAATAAAGGACAGAAATTATATGGACCTAACAGAAGCAGAAGATATTAAGATGAGATGACAAGAATACACAGAAGAACTGTACAATAAAGATCTCAATGACCCTTTAACTATAGTGGTGTGATCACTCATCTTGAGCCAGATATCCTGGAATGTGAAGTCAAGTGGGCCTTACGAAGTATCACTACAAACAAACCTAGTGGAGATGATGGCATTCCAGTTGAGCTATTTCAAATTCTAAAAGATGGTGCTGTGAAAGTGTTGCACTCAATGTGCCAGCAAATTTATAAAACTCAGCAGTGGCCACAGGACTGGAAAATGTCAGTTTTCCTTCCAATCCCAGAGAAAGGTAATGCCAAAGAATGCCCAAACTATCACACAATTGCACTTATCTCACATGCCAGCAAAGTAATGCTCAAAATTCTCCAAGCCAGGCTTCAACAGTACATGAACCGTGAACTTCCACATGTTCAAGCTGGGTTTAGACAAGGCAGAGGAACCAGAGATCAAATTGGCAACATCCACTGGATCAACCAAAAAGCGAGAGAGTTCCAGAAAAATATCTACTTCTGCTTTATTGACCACACCAAAGCCTTTGACTGTGTGAATCACAACAAACTGTGGAAAATCCTTAAAGAGATGGGAATACCAAACCATCTGACCTGCCCCCTGAGAAATCTGTATGCAGGTCAGGAAGCAACAGTTAGAACCAGACATGAAGCAATGGACTAATTCCAAATTGGAAAAGGAGTACGTCAAGGTTGTATTTTGTTACTCTGCTTATTTAACTTATATGTAGTGTATATCATGTGAAATGCCAGGCTGGATGAAGTACAAGTTGGGATCAAGATTTTCAGGAGAAATATCAATAAACTCCCTAATGGCAGAAAGTGAAGAGGAATTGAGAAGCCTCTTGTTGAAAAGTGAAAGAGAGTGAAGAACCTGACTTAAAATTCAACATTCAAAAAATGAAGATCATGGTGTCCAGTCCCATCACTTCATGGCAAATTGATGGGGAAACAATGAAAACAGTGAGAGATTTTATTTAGGGGGGCTCCAAAATCACTGCAGATGGTGACTGCGTCCATGAAATTAAAAAACACTTTCTCCTTGGAAGAAAAGCTATGATCAACCTAGTGTTAGTCATTCAGTCATGTCTGACTCTTTACAGTCCCACAGACTGTAGTCTGTGAGGTTCTCTGTCCATGGAATTTTCCAGACAAGAATATTGGAGTGGGTTGCCATTTCCTTCTCCAGGGTCAACCTAAATAGCATATTAAAAAGCAGAGACATTACTTTGCCAACAAAGGTCCATCTAGTCAAAGCTATGGTTTTTACAAAGTCACATATGGATGTGAGAGTTGGACCATAAAGAAAGCTGAGCATCGAAGAATTGATGCTTTTGAGCTTTGGTGTTGGAGTAGACTCTTGAGAGTCCCCTGGCCTGCAAGGAGTTCAAATCAGTCCATCCTAAAGGAAATCAGTCCTGAATATTCATTGAAAGGGCTGATGCTAAAGCTGAAACTCCAATACTTTGGCCACCTGATGCAAAGAGCTGACTTACTGGAAAAGACCCTGATGCTGGGAAGGATTGAAGGCAGGAAGAGAAGGGGATGGCAGAGGATGAGATGGTTGGATGACATCACCGACTCAATGGACATGAGTTTGAGCAAGCTCCAGGAGTTGGAGATGGACATGGAAGCTTGCCGTGCTGCTGTCCATTGGGTCACAAAGAGTCGGACATGACTGAGCGACTGAACTGAACTGATTTATATTTCATGCCCAGCTCCTGCCTAAGAATCCAATGTTCCTCTAACTATTATTCCCTAATAAATTAAGGAGATTCACTCTAAATATTTCCCAGCAAGATATTGCCATGTAAGCCCAAAATGTATTTGAGAATCTGAGAGATGCTTCCGGTAGCACAATGCTCTGAAGGGCCCATGACTGTGTCTGCCCTTCTCCACCGCTGGCAGAGTTGGGAGAGGATGCTAGCTCAGGCTGCCAGACAAACCACTCCGTTTAGTGCAGAAGCATAGCATCTGCTGGCAGATCGTCTTGTCTGCAAATGGAAAATGACTTTTTCTTAAGATCAGCAATGCAGACAAAACATAAATGACAAGGTCCAAGAACAGAGGGCAGGTACTGAGATTAGAATGTGTAGAGCCAACTGGTATATTTTGTGAAAAGTGCTTTGCATGGAAACAGATGTAATCCATGCTCTCTGAAAATAAGCACCACTGACTCTGAGTTGGGTGTTGGAAATTAGTAGCACCAAAGGAGCAGTGAATCTATGATTGAGTGTCCCTGTGATAACTGCATCTTTCACATAGTATACGAAAGACATATTGCCTGTGCCTGAGATCCAACCAGTCCATCCTAAAGGAGATCAGTCCTGAATATTCATTGGAAGGACTGAGGTTGAAGCTGAAACTCCAATACTTTGGCCACCTGATGCGAAGAGCTGACTCATTTGAAAAGACCCTGATGCTGGGAAAGATTGAAGGCAGAAGGAGAAGGGGATGACAGAGGATGAGATGGTTGGATGGCATCACCAACTCAATGGACATGAGTTTGAGCCAATCTCTGGAAGTTGATGATGGACAGGGAGGCCTGGCGTGCTGCAGTCACAGTGTCGCAGAGTCGGACACGACTGAGCCACTGAACTGAACTGAACTGAAAAGTCTGGAGGCCCAGAGATTGAGGGTATCTGTCAATGAATCCCAGCCTGTTAGGGCCCAGTATGGGTCTGGACTTCTTTCCCTTTTCAGCCAGGTGCCTTTGAGCTGCCCTGGATCATTCTGATCTCTGGCTCGACAAAGGTGATTATTCCTCTGAATGTATTTCTAGCTGACTCTTTTCTTCTATCTTTGCATGAAGTTCAGGAACTTCAGTATTCTCAGAGAAGCTCCTTTCCTTAGTGGCCAGCTTTCGTGAAGGGGAGTCTCTGCAGGTCTTTGCTGCCTGAACCTTTGCTTCATTAGCTCCTTCCTGGGGGAATGCTCAGTGGGGAGAGTGCCTGGGCCCATTCCAGCTTCTGCCACTTTCCTCCTCCTCGTCAGCACATCTGTGACCCACTTCCATAGCAGCCCACAGGCTTTATCACAGCTTATTCACTTTTGTATAGTCCCTGCCTCTGCAGGAACGTCACTGCTCTGACATTTCCTGTTTTCTTCACCAGAGTGCTCAATGTAGAGCATATTATTTGGCTCCAAAAATATCTGTGGAATAAGTTTCTAATTATTTAGTAATTGACACTCAGTCAAACTCTGGGACAAGCTGAACCCACTCAGCTTGCACCTTCTTTACTGTAAACGAGTGATACCATTTGATAGGTTTCTGAAAGGGAAAATTATACTTTAGGAATATTCCTTATTGCACAGCATAAAATAGTTATTTGGTAAATAACAGTTATGGGAGTGTTGTTTTTGGAATAACCCTTAAACTTCATACCAAACCTTACCAAAGCAGAACCTGGCTTCTATGAAAAACAAGCTTCAACCTGACCCAGATGGGGGAGGAACTGGTGTTCAATAACAACCAACATTTACAAACAGTATCCATTTTTTTCACAATTATACTGTAAGCTAACTGATTTTATGCAGCTTCTAAGATCTCAGATGAGAAAAACTGAAGTTTACAGAAGTTAACTGACTTGTGATAGATCACACAAAAATAGCAAATTTGGGTTTTAACCCCAATTTGGAATGAGAGATTCCGAAGTACCCATTCTTTCTCTTGTGCCTGATTGCTGGCACTGGATCAAAAAAGCAGATTTCTTTATGCATAAACTATCAGAGATATTTTGGGGTGAAACTCTGTCAGCTTGTAAGAAAGTGTTTCCGCCTACATTCAGGACTAATTTATGAGCTGGCATTTGTAGCCATGTTGTTCTTGAGTCAGGACTCAAGTTGGCTCAATACATCAGCCAGAAGCAGGTCTTCCTCTAATAGCTGATTCCATGACTTGTCACATTTTCGAACCCTTTGGGTGTTGTGATGGGGGTGGATGGGCATTTTATTTAAAAACATGAAGAAGGTTGCTATTTCTATAACATTACAAGATTATAGTTTACTGGCAGGTTATATTGACTTTCCCTACTTTTATACCAGATAGAATGGACTACATTTACACATTCAGGAAATTGAAGTATCTGAGACTTACACTTAGGAGGAGTAATTTGGCATGTGGATAGGAATGGTAGTGGATCATTTTGAAGATACATCACAGCTATTAGCCTCATGAGAAATGGCCATCACCACAATCACAAACACATTTATGCCATTAGTATGAAGGGGGGAAATGGAACATTTTTCTTCACTAATGCTTTTAACTCTGACTCACAATGCCCATCCTTTCTCTTCTCCCAAGTCACTCTCCAAAGAATGGCTAATTACACTCCATTATCACTTCCAGCAAGTAGGAATTCTTTTATTTTTTGATGTCTTTCCTTAAGGAAATAAAATAAATAGCACTTAATTGTTTTATTTATTAGTAAAAACTAGAGGAATCCTCTAAAAGCAAAAGTTAAATATAAAACAATTTTAGGAATTGAGTGGGAAGAGAAAAATGGGAACCATGAATTAAACTCTTTATTTTTTCAAATATCAAGTATTAATACCTTTAAAAAAAAACACAAAAAAAATAAAAACTATACAACAGTTTAGAATTAGTAATAAATCCAGAAGTGGTAATTTTGTTTCTTATTAAAGAAGTATATCATATATTTTGTGTTTCTTGATATAGTAGTACAATCTTTGACTTTCAATTCTAAGACATAAGAAGATATCAGGCAGAACTAATACATTCCAACATGAGACTCTATAGAAATTACATGTTAATAACTTGTTATGGATTATTTAATAAAGCGCTGACTACCTACTTCAGTGGCTTAATGTCACATAGACTACCAGCCTGAACACTTTGATTCTAACCCTATCTCAGTCTCAGACTTTGTGACTGGACAAATCATGTAATATCTCCAGGCCTCAGCTCTCTCACCTATGTAATGAGAGGACAAAATAAAATAAAGTCCCCTTCTTGCCCATCAAATAATAAGCTATCATCTGATAATTATTAATATGGGTTTACTTTTTAGTCATTGAAAATATGGAGAAATTATTTCAGTAAATACATTGAACACATACTTTTGCCAAATACTGGGAAAAGTGCAGAGGCAAAATAATGAATATTTCTAGTTCATTAGCAATTCTCCACCCCATCTCCAAGCTAAGACCTCTTTTATTGTCTCTCTTGGGCATTGGCTATCTAATGCCCAATATATAGTAACATTCTCTTTCTTCATAATATTAGTGTAACAGGAGGGAAAGGGGCAGGGCACAACCTTTGAAAGAATGAAGTGGCCCAAGGACACAACATAAACTGCATAAACTGATTAGAATCAAATGGGACCAAGATAGAAGACAAGACTAGACCTTGATCATCAAAGAGCAAGTGAAATGACACACCCAGAGGCTCCATGACAGTTGAAAGGTATTGTTAGAAGACCAAGGAGTGGGCAGTGGCCCCAATCCTGGAAATTGCTCCCTCTTCCCAAAAATAGTTGAAATAATTCTTATAGTCATTAGCATATGAAATTACCCAGCCTATAAAAACTAACAATGCCACATTTTGCACGGCACTCATCTTCTGCAATGGACCACACACACTGTGTCTGTGGATTCTCTCTGAATCTGAATAAATCCACTTCTTACTGATCACTTTGACTCTCACTGAATTATTTCTGCAATCAGGCATCAAGAACCTAAGCTTCATTAGGTCTTGAAACCAGGTACTGTGGGTTTTGGCTGGGTTCTAGTCCCAAACTGGGTTTTGGCTAGGTTTGAGTCCCAGCACATGAGTTCAAGTCACAGTTCAGTTCAGTTCAGTTGCTCAGTCATGTCTGACTCTTCGTGACCCCATGGACTGCAGCATGACAGGGCTCCCTGTCCGTCATCAACTCCTGGAGTTTACTCAAACTCATGGTCATTGAGTCGGTGAAGCCATTCAACCATCTCATTATCTATTGTCCCCTTCTCCTCCCACCTTCAATCTTTCCCAGCATCAGGGTCTTTTCAAAGGAGTCAGCTCTTCACATCAGGTGGCCAAAGTACTGGAGTTTCAACTTCAACATCAGTCCTTCCAATAAACACCCAGGACTGATCTCCTTTAGGATGGACTGGTTGGATCTCCTTGCAATCCAAGGGACTCTCAAGAGTCTTCTCCAACACCACAGTTCAAAAGCATCAATTCTTTGGCGCTCAGCTTTATTTATAGTCCAACTCTCACATCCATACATGACCACTGGAAAAACCATAGCCTTGACTAGACGGACCTTTGTTGACAAAGTAATGTCTCTGTTTTTTAATATGCTGTCTAAGTTGGTCATAACTTTCCTGCCAAGGAGTGTCTTTTAATTTCATGGCTGCAGTCACCATCTGCAGTGATTTTGGAGCCGAAAGAAATAAAGTCTGTCACTGTTTCCCCTTCTATTTGCCATGAAGTGATGGAATCAGATTCCCTGATCTTAGTTTTCTGAATGTTGAGTTTTAAGTCAACTTTTTCACTCTCCTCTTTCACTTTCATCAAGAGGCTCTTTAGTTCTTCTTCACTTTTTCCCATAAGGGTGCTGTCATCTGCATATCTGAGGTTATTGATATTTCTCTGGGCAATGTTGATTCCAGATTGTGCTTCATTCAACCCAGCATTTCTCATGATGTACTCTGCATATAAGTTAAATAAGCAGGGTGACGATATACAGCCTTGATGTACTCCTTTACCACTTTGGAACCAGTCATTGTTTCATGTCCTGTTTTAACTGTTGCTTCCTGACCTGCATACAGATTTCTTAAGAGGCAGGTCAGGTGGCCTGGTATTCCCATCTTTTTAAGAATTTTCCAGAGTTTATTGTGATCCCCATAGTCAAAGACTTTGGCATAGTCAATAAAGCAGAAACAGATGCATTTCTGGACCTTTCTTGCTTTTTTGATGATCCAGTGGATGTTGACAATTTGATTTCTGGTGCCTCTGCCTTTTCTAAATCCAGCTTTAATACCTGAACGTTCACGGTTCACGTACTATTGAAGCCAAGCTTGGAGAATTTTGAGCACTACTTTACTAGCGTGTGAGATAAGTGCAATTGTGTGGTAGTTTGAACATTCTTTGGCATTTCTTGTCTTTGGGATTGGAATGAAAACTGACCATTTCCAGCCCTGTGACCACTGCTGAATTTTCCATATTTGCTGACATACTGAGTTCATCACTTTCACAGCATCATCTTTGAAAATTTAAAATAGCTCAACTGGAATTCCAGCTCCTCCACTAGCTTTATTTGTAGTGATGCTTCCTAAGGTCCACTTGAGTTCTCATTCCAGGATGTCTGGCTCTAGGTGAGTGATCACACCATTGTGGTTATCTGGGCAATGAAGATCTTTTTTTGTATAGTTCTTCTGTGTATTCATGCCACCTAATAGCTTTTGCTTCTGTTAGGTCCATATTATTTTTGTCCTTTATTGTGCCCATCTTTGCACGAAACATTCCTTTGGTATCTCTAATTTTCTTGAAGAGATCTCTAGTCTTTCCCCTTCTATTGTCTTCCTCTATTTATTTGCACTGATCACTGAGGAAGTCTTTCTTATCTCTCTTTGCTATTCTTTGGAACTCTGCATTCAAATGGGTATATCTTTCCTTTTATCCTTTGCTTTTTGCTTCTATTCTTTTCACAATCTGTAAGGTCTCCTCGGGCAGCCATTTTGCTTTCTTGCATTTCTTTTTCTTGGGGATGGTCTTGATCACTGCCTTCTGTACAATGTCACAAACCTCCGTCCACAGTTCTTCAGGCACTCTGTATAAGAAATCTAATCCCTTGAATCCATTTCTCACTTCCATTGTATAATCATAAGGGATTTGATTTAGGTCATGCCTGAATTATCTAGTGGTTTTCCCCACTTTCTTCAATTTAAGTCTGAATTTGGCAATAAGGAGTTCGTGATCTGAGACACAGTCAGCTCCCAGTCTTGCTTTTGCTGACTGTATAGAGCTTATCCATCTTTGGCTGCAAAGAATATAATCTATCTGATTTCGGTATTGACCATCTGGTGATGTCCTTGTGTAGAGTCTTCTCTTGTGTTTTTGGAAAAGGGTGTTTGCTGTGACTAGTGCATTCTCTTTGGAAAACTCTCTTAGTCCCAATCTCAAGTCCCAATCTGAGGTAAACAGTTTCATTAGTACTAGCTAATTAAGTCACAGTGAAACCTACAACTGATCACATGGTTATTTTTTTACTTTAAATAATATCACATATGTATTTTTCCATATTCTACTTTATCTACTCATTGACTTGATGGTAGGGCCAGAGGGTCATATAGACACAGATGAGGTTCTGGAAAACTTTAAATGAGGGATAGAGACTAGTTCCTGGGATTCAGGATTCAGAAGGTTTCAAGGTTATTATTCCTGTTAAGGGACTCAGGAATCTGACATTATTCACCTAAACTGAATTCCCTTTAAAAATTCAAATCCTTTTAAAAGGGAGAAATTGTAGTAACTGCCAATCTTCTGCATTTGCATTTATCAAATCAAATTATCTCACTCAATATAACATCATAATAGAATATTGTCAGAGGCTTGATGTCTCCTGCCTGGAAGATAAATGGTTCCCTTGTTAGGTAACAAGGGGAAATAGCCATTGATAAGGCTCCAATCTACTTCTGGGAACTGAAGGGCCTTCCTCACGCTGAAGTTTTCTCCAAGTGGCCATAGGGAGTAAAAGTGTATAATGTATGCGTGCTCTGCTGAATCCCAAAGCCCAAGTAAATGACTCGCACAAAATGTAACACATGGGACGGAGTAAACACAGCCATAGGAACCCCATCCAAACCACAGAGACAGGCAGCCAAGGCAGTCAACGGATGGTGAAGGGAACAGTGGATGTGTTGTGCAGTCATCCAAGCCTCTGAATTCAACTCCCATGGATGCTGTTGTCTCTCCTCTGCAAAGGATCAAATTTAGCCCTATCACACAACACTTCCCAGGTTTGAAAAATACAGTTTATGTCTCAGCTCTGGACTTATTGGCTGAGTGACATTGGCAGAGCTCCTTCACCACCTTGAGATTCAGATTCCTTATCTATAAAAAGTGGGTATAATCAGATAATCATTGCCTTATCTATGTCACCCATCATTTCTTGGAAAAAAATTAAATATGTAAAAATGCTTTGTGAGGTATAAAGAAATATTTAAATGTTAATTGGTAAAATGAGTATATTGCATTAAAAAGAATAGCAAAGCTGTAGTGTTCTTTTTTATGTCTAGTGGAATATTTAATATCAAATCAATGTTGTGTCGACTGAAGAAAAAAATATGTGTGATCTAAAAGTTGAGAGTTAGGTTTTATTTGGCAGAAATACTGAGTACTTCAAGCCAAAGAGGTGGCATCTCAAGTAACCCTGAGGCAAGAGGTGGGGGCAGGTCATATATAAAAGTTTTGCAACAAAGGGTAGATAGTCTGAACATCAAAAGATTATTGTTAATTAAAGAAAAATGGATATTTCAAGTTAAGGAATTTAGCACTTTTCTTTGTGTGGGAAGATGCAAGACTGTGGGCTCACTGAAATCACTCCTTTGATGTGCACCTCAGCTATCTGGGGCCAGATATTTTCACATCCTGAGTTTCCTCGGGGCTCACTGTAGGGAGTGGCTACAGGCTGATAGCTGCCAGATGGCAGGCATTCTTTTCCTTCCTGAGTTTCCTCAGGGTTCACTAGCTGATGTTAGGCGGCTGCCCTCACTGATGCCTGTGACATCCTTTGTTTACAGATATGTCAGGAAATATTCCATTTATCAGTTGTCTATCTTCATTTTTAGATCTCATCTAAGGAACAGAATCAGTGTGGGAATGGATGGGGATGGAGCTTGGGAATAGCTGAGTATCTAGATGATACTAAATATGCAGGTTAAAAAATTACTCAGATATACTTCACTGTTTTCTGTGTATCTGAATAGTTGAGCTATAGCTGGCCAGGCTTAAGTGGAAAACTTTAGCTGAGGACCACAAAAACAGCATGGAGTATGGAGATTCTGAAGACTCTGTTGTGGTTGTGGGTAGCTAGAAGGTGAATAGAGATTTCGGAAGACAGAGAGGGACATTCCCAGTTCCTTTCAGCCTCTAGGACAAAAACTGAAGGAAGAAAAGTTATATGTTTAGCTCAAGATTGGGGAGAATCAGGGACTGTGTACTATACCAGGCTAATGGTAGGACAGAGCTAAGCAGCACTGATGGAAACTCATTCAAGTCAACAAAAATGACTTGGAGCAATACTGGGGCAAAAATGAGAGGATACTAGAGAATGCAAAGCATGCACATGGGTGTCATTTTACGAGGCCAGGAGAAGCCCCATCCGGCTTCTACTATGTATCTATCCCTGCCTGCCACCTGAGACTCAAGTATAACCTAATGAGTGACCAGAAGTGGGAGAACGCATGGGCTGTAGCCCTGAGGCAACAAGGGTCCGTTCTGTAAGATGGTAATAGCACAGGTTTCACTGCCCAAGGAAAGTTCTTGAAAAGTGTGTTGGCAGACAAAGTAAGGATGAGGACATTTTGAAATATCTAATTTTCTTAGGATCAAAGTGATTACAACACAAACAATGGCTATTTTATTTTTTAAAGTGACTTGAGTCAGAGGAGTAGTCGTAGAAGTGATGAAGAGCAGATTCTAGATGCTTGGGGAAAATCAGAGAGATCAGATTTATTGAAGAAGCAGATGCAGATATGAGAGAGGAGGGTCATCAAGGACAGCAGGGCTCGGTTCTGAGCAACTGTAAGAATGAAGTTACAGATAAATGAATTGGGGATTATTGTGAGAACAATACTTTTTAAAAAATTTAATTGTTTTTAAACACCAAAACCATTTTGTATCAGGGTGTCGCTGACTAACAGTGCTGCAGTTGCTTCCGGTGAACACTGAAGGGACTCTGCCATTCATATACTTATATCCATTCTCCCCCAAACCACCACCCGGCTCCAGGCTGGCACATACCACTGAGCAGAGTCCCGCGTGCCATACAATAGATTTTTGTTGGTTATCCATTTCAAATGTAGCAGTGTGTA
Organism: Muntiacus reevesi; assembly: GCF_963930625.1. NCBI lineage: Eukaryota > Metazoa > Chordata > Mammalia > Artiodactyla > Cervidae > Muntiacus > Muntiacus reevesi. The sequence goes on along the minus strand of NC_089255.1, from coordinate 90,200,786 downwards.
CATGGCTTTCCCAAAGTCCTTAACTATTGCTTCCCCCAGCAACTGTGAGTTCATTTTCTAAGTGTGTGAGTCTCTTTCTGTTTTTTAATTAAGTCCGTTTGTGCTGCTTCTTTTTAGATTCCACATATAAAGGATGTCCTATGATATTTCTCCTTTTCTGTCTGACTTCATCCAGTATGACATTGTCTTGGTATATCCATGTTGCTGCAAATGGCCCTATTTCATTCTTTTTATTGGCTGAGCAATAGTCCTTTGTATATATATACCACATTTTCTTTATCCATTCATCTGTCGATGGAAAGTTAGATTGTTTCCATGTCTTGACTCTTGTAAACAGTGCTGCAATGAACATCGGGGTGCATGGATCTTTTCAGGCCATTTTTCCTTTGCATTTATGCCCAGGACTGAGACTTCAGGGTCATGTGGTAGCTCTTTTTCAGGAACCTCCATACTGTTCTCCATAGCGGCTATGCCAATTTACATTCCCACCAGCAGAGTACAGGAAGGTTCCCCTCTCTCCACACCTTCTCCAGCATTTTGTTCTTTGTGCATATTTTGATGATGGCCACTCTGACTGGTGTGAGGTAATATCTCACTGTAGTCTTGATTTGCATTTTCTAGTAACTAGCAATGTTGAACATGTTTTCATGTGCCTTTTGACCATCCATATATCCTCTTTAGAGAAATGTCTATTCAGGTCTTCTGCCCATTAATTGAGTGCATTGTTTGTTTTGATGTTATTAAGTGTCTTAAGCTATTTGCAAATTTTGGAGACTAATCATATCATTTGTAAATATTTTCTCCCAATCTTGGGTTGTCTTTTTGTTTTGTTTATTGTTTCCTTTGCTGTGCTAAAGTTTTTGAGTTTAAGTGGGTCCCCATTTGTTTATTTTCACTTTTTCCATTATTCAGGGAGATAGATTGAAAAAGATGTTGCTGTGATTTATGTCAGAGAGTAAAACAATACTTTTACAAGGAAACATGTACTCCTATTAGAAATCAAAACTAGTATGTCAAGTATTAGCTTCAATTCACAAGTCTAAAATTCAAGAAAGAGGTTAGGGACACATCTATAACTCGGGGGTCCTCAGCATATTTAAAGTCATGAGTCTGCATCAGACCAATAAGAAAATGTGCATAGATTGAAAAGAAAGAAGACCCAAGGGTTCATTCCTAGACCACTCCAACATTTAGAAGTGAAAAAATATATATAATAGGTGAAAATATATTTATATAGATAAAATTTATACAGGTAAAAATGAAACGTAGAATAACAAAAGTGAAAGGGACAAAACTGGGGTTAAATGGAATTATACTGTTGTAAGGCTCTTTTCTCATTTCTAAACTTTTATTGTTTAAAAGTAAACCAAGATGAGTTAAGGATGCCTATTCTATTCCCTAGAGCAATCACAAAGGCGAAAATAAAACAAAGACATAGCTAAAGAACAACAGAGAGACAAAACTGAATACTAAAAAGTACTCAATTAATTCAAACATATACAGAAAAGGAGAAACAAAGGAATAAACAGATGGGACATATAAACAAGTAGCAAGATGGCACCCTTAAAAAGCTAACCAAATTAGTAGTTACACTAAATGTAAATAGCTTTTGCTGTGCTGTGCTTAGTCGCTCAGTCACGTCCAACTCTTTGTGACCCCATGGACTTAGGCACGAAAGCTTTCCCTGTCCTTCACCATCTCGTGGCTTCAATCCCTGGGTTGGGAAGATACCCTGGAGAAGGGAAAGGCTACCCACTCCAGTATTCTGGCCTGGAGAATTCCAAGGACTGTATAGCCCATGGGGTCACAAAAGTCAGACATGACTGAGTGACTTTTACTTTCTTTCACTTTCATAAGAGTCTAAATGTTACTTCAATTTTGGAAAACTTTCAACTTCATATAAAGTTAAACATATAGCTACTCAACAATCCAGCAAACCCTTTCCTACATATTTAGCCAATAGAAATAAGAACGGATGCCCATACAAAAACTTCCCCAAGATTGCTCACAGTTGCTGCATTCATCAGAGCCAAATGCCAGAAGCAACTCAAATGCCCATCCATATACAAAGAAGAAATAGCATATAATGCAATACTAAACAATAAGAATGAGCTACTCTTACATGCCCCAACATGGACAAACCTAAAGATAGAACTCAAAAGCATATGCCGAGCAAAAGAGGTCAGATTAAATACTATATTTTCTATTTATGAGACAGTCAAAAACAGGCAAAGCTATTTGTGATTATAGAAGTCAGGAGAATAGTTACTTCAGTAGTGTACAGGAAATTTTCAAGGTGAAGGAAACACGGTCTATACATTTGCAAAGATTCATGCAACTATACACATAATTTATGTACAAAAATTTTCTAACATTTCTCAAAATATATAGTTCATATTTTTAAAGGTATAAAGATGAAGTAGAATGAGCAAAGAAACTTGGAGGAAGTAGTCAGTAAGGTATGAGATTATTATAATTAGGATATTATGATGGCCCAGGAACCAAGGAAGGAAAGTGTTTTGAGGTAGATCTACATTCAGAGTAGACTACAGAAGACAGTAATGTACTGTGACAAATACTAGTGGCTAGGAGCTGATACAATACAGTAGAAGTCACTGACGGATAAGAACAATTTCGGTGGAGTGGTGGCTTTCAATCTAGCAAAAGTTCAAAAGGGAAATTGGCAAATAGGTATAGATTTTTAAGAAGTTGCTATAGAGCAGAAGAGAGACATGAATCGCCACTACAGAGGAAAATTTAGCCAAAAAATATGATTCTTTTCTCACATCGGAGGATTATAGTACGAAAGTCTGCTTTGGAAGTAATCCAATATTTCAATGTTTTGATAATAGAGAAAATTTGATAATGGAGCAAGGACTAAAGGGAACTTAGAGCCATGTGCCTGAGTAAGTGAGTAGAGATAAAATCTAGAGTCATTAAAGGTTAGTAACGTTTAACTTTAAGGTTGCATGCACACATGTGTGTATAAATGTCAGATAAAATAATGAATTGTGCTTAGCATACCGTCTAAACATGTATTTCTCTAGGTAGAGGCTGCTTTTTTGCAAGTTAATCAACTCATGAGCCATTCTTTTCTGGATATTTTGGGTAGCACCATGTAGTGTGCTCCACGTCTAGACTGAGAGTTAAAACGTTATATTTTGTTGTGTTCCTCTTTCTCTGATTGGGAAACAATTTAATAACTTTATCCATGATGGCAGAAAGAGCAGTTAGACATAAAATCCTCAGTAAATTTTTGGAAAATGAACAAACCATTGCCCTTTTCCTAGGGATGCTTTTATTTGCAACCTTACTTCTCATGATGCTATGAAAGGCTCCAAAGCCTACTACAGTCACCCTAGGGGTGAGGAAACAGCTGAGCAGCTTCAGTACCCCAGTACTTCTCAAAGTGTGATTTTCAGATCCGCAGCAGCAGCACACAGCATCACCTTGGAAATGCTTGTAACTACAAATTATTGGCCTTGCCCCAAGTCTATTGAACCAGGAGCTCTAGGTGTGTGGTCTTGTAAGCTGTAGTTTAACAAGTCCTCCAAGTGATACTGGTGTACAGTGAGGTTCAAGTACTGTAACACATATTCTTAGCTTTTAATTCCTTGGCTAGGAAGATGCAAGGAAACGTCTTATTATACGTTGATCATTGATCAGTGATTTTATTAACTCTTGTCTTAAACTTTTTCTACACATTTTTTCCTATTATTAGAAACATTACTGATTTATCCCGTGGTCTTTAAATGTGTTTTTCACTCGGACGCATGTGCGTTAGGAGTCTTTGGTGACTCTTCAAGGTGGGGGGTGGGTAGGTGATTGGTGTGATTTCTCTGCTTCCAAAGGCGTAGACAGGATCTTTTCAAAATAATCCAGAACTCACTGCCTTTGGAAAGATAACGGGTGATACTGACACTGATGACTTTTATAAGCAATTCTTAGCTGTATTCAATTCTGGGGAATCCTCTTTGCCCTGGAAGAATTGAGACTGTGATACACTGAGTTTATAATCTGGGAGACCTGAAAAAGACCAGAGATAGAAAAGCATAATACGGATGGAGCTCTGACCCTTAAAATTGATTCCACTCCCATAACAATAGTACAGTTTTGTACAGGTTATTTTACCTTCCTGGATTCGTTTTCATCTCTGAAAAATAAAGTTCGATAACTTGCTGTTTACCAGAAGATGATATAGATGACAAAAAATAATAGAGGTTTAAAAGTCCCCTCCCACCTAATTCTTCACAAAAATTTCAATGCGCTATTGTGGGGTAGTTCTCTTTTTCACCCACCCTGAGCATTAGTGGATCCTGTATATCTTTAAGAAAGTCCCTCAACACATAAGATCCCATGACTACTTTAGAGCTGACAAAAAACCTAGACTGTCCAAGTGATAATAGTGGTTTTGATGAAACACATATAATTTCAATGTCCCCACACTCTTCAATGCTTACCACCACTTCTGTTGGTGCAAAGGTATATATGACAGTGCTCTTTGAGGGAAACAAATATTTTTAAGTACAGAGAATTTATAATCAAAACTGGACAGACAGTAAAACTTCATTAACAACAAAGTTATAGACAATATGTCTTTTAACAGTTGAATATCTGTATTTGTGAACTGCAGTACAAATTGGAAAATATTTCCATGGATGAGGAAGAAAAATTGTCATTTGTGTTAGTGTTCTATTGTTGTGTAATCAGCTACCACAGACTTGGCAGCTTAAAATGATACCCATTAGTTACCTCACAGTTCTGTGGGTCAGGAGTCCAGGTCAGTTCAAATGGGTTCTCTGGTTAGAGTTTCACAGGCTGAAATCAAAGTGTTGACTGGACTGGGCTCTTAGCTATAGGGTTTGGGAAGAGTCCTCTTACAGGTTTGTTCAGCTGTCGGAAGAATCTATGTGATTGTAGTCACAGGAATGAAATTCCCTTTCCTTTCGGGCAGAAAGCCTTGAGCCATTCTCTGCTTCCACCATTGCTTACCATATGCCCTCACGCCTTCAAAGGCCACAACAATGCATTATATCCCCCTTGTACTTGAATAGCTGACTTCTCCTTCTGTCTGCCACAAGTTGGAGAAAATTCTGCTTTCGAGGCACTCACATGATTAATTTAGGCTCAAAGATTTTCTCTATGTTGTAATATGTGTGTGAGTGCTCTGTCATGTCCAACCTTTTGCAACTCCCTCGACTATAGCCCACCGGGGTCCCCTGTCCATGGAATTTTGCAAGCAAGAATGCTGGAGTGGGTTCCCATTTCCTCCTGAAGGAGTGGAGCCAGATATCTTGCATCTCTCCTTCAATGGCAGGTGAGTTCTTTACCACTGCACCACCTGTGGTAATATAATCATAGGATAATCACAGATAACATGTCATCATATTCACAAGTTTCATCTGTACTCAAAGGGAAGGGTCACTACGGGTTATTCTTTGAATTCTTCCAACCTTGCAGGGTGTACTCAGTCACTCAGTTGTGTCTGACTCTTTTCTGACCCCGTGGACTGAAGCCCGCCAGGCTCATCTGTCCTTGGGGATTCTCCAAGCAGAAATACAGGAGTGAGTTGGCGTGCCCTCCTCCAGGGGATCTTCCCAACCCATAGATCAAACCCAGCTCTCTCACATTGCAGGCAGAATCTCTACCAGCTGAGACACCAGGGAAGTCCAGGAATACTGGAGTGAGTAACACATCCCTTCTCCAGGGGATCTTCCCAACCCAGGAATCGAATCAGGGTCTCCTGCATTGCAGGCGGATTCTTTACCACCTGAGCTGCCAGGGAAGCCCTCTTCCTTCCTTATCAGCCGTTATAAATGAAGGACAAGCCCTAATATAAAAGCTGCAGAGAGAGTCTGGGGAGAGGTGTTTCCATATCAAAGGAAGGGAAGAACAGAGATGAACGGGAGTAGACAGGGGGAGCTCTTCAAAAAAGTATAAAATAACCATCTTGTCCCTACGGCACCAGCTTTCCCGTCTCTGCTTTCAGCTGGCCAGGGCTCTGATGTTCCTTCACTCTTTCCCTAAAGACCAAAGAGGAAGATCTGCTACAATTACATATGTCAAATCATAAACATAAGCCAAGGTGTGAGTATTTCTGTGCCTGTTTGTAATCTCATCTCTAATCATGACATGAAAGTTTCTCCCCATCTTTCAGTTCTGGGATTTGGAAATAAAGCTAGAGGAGCTACCGAGGGACAAGGTAACTTATGTATGCCCCTGAAATTTAACCAGTAAAAGAAGTCACCAAGCTGCTTCCATGGAAGCCTGGCTCTAAGTATGAACTGGTATCAAAAACTTTCTTTCCAAACTTGGCAAACCACTCCAGCCTTCTGTTTCTGTTTAACTATATTAAGTTAGAATATTTGGATGGGTGTCCAAGTGTACTCTTAATTGCTTCCAAGAGCTCTCAACCAATAGGACACAAATGTCAGGTTGTACTTGGAGAGGAACAAAGCTAAAGCCACGAGGCTAAAGTTTAGGGAAAATGGACTTTTTTGCAACTCCCAGGCTCACTGTTCTGAGATATGAGCTCATTCTAACATTAGTTAGTCCTAGAATTCATCACCTTCCAAATGCTAAAATAAAATCAGGGAAATGTCATCAAGTTGTTAACCATTATTATCTATTAAAGTAGCACTGCCGAAGATGGGGAAATCGCCTAATAAAACCAATCTTTCTTCTTTATATCACCTAGAACTGTCAGGACTCCAATAGATTATAACGGGCCCAACTTAAAACCAATGACCTGCATATTATACATGGAAAATCCCTCTTATCTCAGCAAGTTACCAACACCAGGCTTGTCAATTAGGATAGAAGAATGTCAAGGTTAAACGTTTCTCAAAGCTTCTGATGTCTACCTTTCAAGGTGGAACCACTTGAGATACCTGTTTATTGACTCTTGGCAAAGGCACTTTTCTATTTCCAGGGGAAAAAAAGATGGATTTGATAGAGCTCTTACAGAATATAGCAGTGCGGTGTTATTAGGTTAAATGATTTATAAACTGAAGCATATTAGGGAAAAATAAATCCTTTCTAGAGGCTCCAAAGTGACCCCATTTTAAAGACTGAAATCTTTGGCAATTTCCCTCTCCAAGTCTGTTACTTTGTCTCAAAAATATGGATAATAATAGCTCTCAGAAATTATTATGTTGAAATTAAACTGAGGCAATATATATTAAAGTATCTGCAAATAACAAATAATGAATAAATCAAAGATATTATTGGTAATATTATTTTGTTGTTATTGTTTATTCACTAGGCTGTATCTAACTTTTTTGTGACTCCATGGACTGTAGCCCTCCAGACTCCTCTGTTCATGGGATTTCCCAGGCAAGAATACTGGAATAGGTTGCCATTTCCTTCTCGAGAGTATCTTCTCAACCCAGAGATCGCAACCCACCTCTCCTGCATCTCCTGCACTGGCAGGCAGATTCTTTACCACTGAACCACCACGGAGGCCCAATATTATTTTACACAATTCCATTAATTTACTTAACACATATTTAGTGAAGAGTGATTTTACATGGCCTTTAAGGTTGATGCTGGGACAGTCTTTACTCTGAAGTAATCTGCAGTCAGGTGGCGAATAGAGACAATTGAACAAGGAATTATAATGCAGAGTTATTTTATCAGAGAAATATGAGGTTTAAGGGATGTATAAGCAGAGACACTTAATAGGCAATGGTCTGCTAGGTTTGAAAATTCAGGGAAGGCTATCTAAAGGAAGAAACTAAAAAATGACATTTTTCATTTCTGCTAATCAGCAGAAATAAGTTAAGCTAAATGGTGATGGAAAAGGCTCACAGCAGGGGGACATGGGGTGTGCAAAATCTTGGGGGAAAGGCAACATGGTGCCTATTGATGCCTTAGGATAATTCACAGTGGGTGGAGCCTCAGGCTGAAAGAAACTTAAGTGAGGCCGGCCTTTCTTGTCTCCATCTGGTTACATTCCTGGAAAGCTTTGGTAGGGAGCAATGCAGAGGAGCAGAGAGGACCCTATTGCCTTTTACGCTCAACCTGCCCCCAGAAAATGTTAGGTCAGGGGCATGGAGCAGCACACTTGATGTGTTTGGCTAGTTGAAATGGGAAATTTAGCAAAGGAGTAAAGAGAAAAATATAGCAGTGTGGGGACTGTAGTAAAGACCTGAAATATGGGAAAGGAACACTAGAAGCTGTATCACATTTCAAACTGAAGACCCTGCTCTTTGCTCACGCCCAGGATACCCTGCCCGCTTCTTCCATCCAGTGGACTCATTTATAGCTGGACGTGGCTTAAAAGAGGAGTCCTTATTGAAGGTTTCCTCACCTCTAGCAGGCAAAAATACTCTCCCTTCCAGTTCGTTTCCCCAGAAAACTACTATCTTGGTTCAAGTACTTTCCTTTTATTTCATTAATGTCTATTGATATGAATTCTCCCCCACACAATGGGCTTTCTGAGGACAGAATAAAGTCGCTACTTGCTTATATACCTCTGGCATGATTATGAGCTTACTCTTTGGTCATATTAACTTAATAACCTGCTTTTTTGGATTCCCACCTACGGTCAGCACAACATGGTATTAACAGACTTCCCCTTTCATCCATATTGACTGCATTTCAGAGTTGGAATGAGCACATTTCCTGACTCAAAAGGCAGGATATATGGTGTTCTCCATGACATGACAAATGGATGGAATATTGAAAACTCAGGGATTTTCCGTTTGCAGTGAATCTTCAGAAAAGGTGCCAGGGTAGGGCATGAGATGAAGAAAGATGATAGCAGTGGGAGGCAAAGCAGCAGGGACCACTCTCTGCGGGATGAGAACGCCTGGTGAATCAGAGCCCAGCCTAACAGGTGCTGCTAGAGTTTGAGCAAGGTTTGTCCCTCGGGTGGAAATGACAGCTGTGCCTTCCAGCAGAGGGAACAGACTCCTAGGTGTTGGTACCCAGACCTTACTGCCATTGGCAGGCAGCTCCCTTTGTCCCTTGGTAGCCATAGTGGGGGGTCTAATGAAACACCCCTGGGGGCATCTATGTGAGGAGCAGAAATGGCACCAGCTGTTTGCCTACATAAGGAGAAAACTTCATGATACCACAGACTGTAGCCGGCCAGTCTCCTCTGTCCATGGAATCCTCCAGGCAAGAATACTGGATTCGTCGCCATTTCCTTCTCCAGAGGATCGTCCCCACCCAGGGATCGAACTCAGGTCTCCCTGAGTTCAGTTCATGTTGCAGGCAAAGTCTTTACCATGTAAGCCACCAAGGAAGCCCAGAAAACTCACAGAGAAAGTATTATTGAGAGCATCCAACATTTCTTTAAATATCTTCCTAATTATTTTCTCTCTTGAATTTGCCCATTCCGCTTTTTTCCTCAATAGCTTAGGAAGTACTTTCTGTATGATAGCCCATATTATGGGCTTCGTAACAAAAATTTACAGCAAGGAGATCAAATCAATCTTTCCTAAAGAAAATCAGTCCTGAATATCATTGGCAGGACTGATGCTGAAGCTCCCAAACTGGCCACCTGATGTGAAGAACTAACTTATTGGAAAAGACCCTGATGTTGGGAAAGATTGAAGGTGGGAGGAGAAGGGGACGACAGAGGATGAGATGCTTAGATGGCCTCACTGACTCAATGGACTTGAGTTTGAACAAGCTCCGGGAGTTGGTGACGGACAGGGAAACATGGCGTGCTGCAGTCCGTGGGGTCACAAAGAGTTGGACACAACTGAGCGACTGAACAAAAATTTGTATAAAAAGGCTCAGTTCATTTCAGTTGCTGCGTCATGTCTGACGCTTTGAACCCCATGCACACAGCATGCCAAGCCTCCTTGTCCATGACCAACTCCCGGAGTCCATCCAAACTCATGCCCATTGAGTTAGTGATGCCATCCAGCCATCTCATCTCTGTCGTCCCCTTCTCCTCCTAGTCTGCATGTAAAAGAACATCATGACTGGCCAGTGCATGTTAGGTCAAATGGAACAAAAATCATCCGAGAATAAATTCAAATGATGATCATTTAGTTTAGGGATCCATATCTAAATCTTATCACTTCAGCTTTAACAACAATTCAAGTCTAAGACAATGAACATTAAAGCAGTCAAACATTGCTTTCCTTAGCTCACACTGCAAGGATTCCTATGACGAGTACTTCATTAGCTAAGAAATTGCTGAAATTGAATGAAAAGGTGAATGCAAATGCTGTGAAAGCCTCCAGTCTTCTCTAAAAACAGTATTTATAGTTAAATAAAACAGTCCGTGAGGATATACACTGGTTACAAAGTACTCACCTCAGTAAGGCAGCTTTTCCTAGTCACAGCTTCCTAGGAGCTAAAGTGAATAAATCAAGAAATCCATTGTTTTTCTTAATGTATTAAATGGGATTTATCTAAAGAAGCATTTAGTCTGCAGACTCCTTTAACCACTATATTTTTAAACTCACATATATCATCATTACCACCTACATTTTCTCCATAATCACTTACCCTTTAAGCAACAATGAGGTTTTATCACTGTGAGCATTTTTTATTTGAAATTAGTTTTTCAGAACTTTTAACAAAGAGGCAAGAATCATAAAAGTTTTTCAAGCATCACAAGTCTTCCTGTCCAGCTTTAATTGTATGAGTGAAAGTCACTCAGTCGTGTCCAACTCTTTGCGACCCCATGAACTGCAGTCCACCGGGCTCCCCTCTGTCCATGGGATTCTCCAGGCAAGAATGCTGGAGTGGGTTGCCATTCCCTTCTCCACGGTTAAGAGTATAGCGTCGGAAAAATATGTTGACTGTCGAAGGAGGTGTCCTGACTTTGGTCTAAAGCATCTTCTGCCTTCATCTCTGTTGTCCCTATTCTGCTTGAGATCAGTTCCACTCCAAGAGCTGTGGCCTCAGTGCAGAAGAAACCTGTGCTGTAGAAGAAACCTCCTCAATCCTAGGAAGAAACCCAGCAAATCAATCAAGAGAGACTGGACTGTTGTAGCCTCTTCAGTCCTCCTTACTGCAGGCTTTTACTCATCCTTCTTTCCAACTCCTGTTCCACAATCGACCTTCCTCACTGCTTCCCTTCCCTCTCTTCCATAAACACATCCTTCCAGTGTGCATGCAGACTGTCTTTACTTCCCTCATATTTGGGGACACTGGGTGGTGGTGTGTTTGGGGGGTACCTTCCCATCTGATTTTGTTTTCCACGTGTGCTAAGTCGTTTTAGTCATGTCTGACTCTATGCAACCCTGTAAACTATATAGCCCACCTGGTTCCTCTGTCCATGGAATTCTCTAGGCAAAAATACAGGAGTGGGTTGCCATGTTCTTTTCTAGGAGATCTTCCCAACCCAGGGATTGAACCTGTGTCTCTTATGTCTCCTGCATTAGCAGGAAGGTTCTTTACCACTAGCACTATCATTGTCACATTTTTTCTGTTCTGTTTTGGTATGGAGTGTTTCTGTTTTTATGAGGCAGTTTGAAGAGACTGAGAAACCTCTTCTGACACTGTGGCAATTTTCCCAAATTGCTTCACCTCTTCCCATTCATCTCCTATCAATCATTCTTCTTAGAATAACCAATGTTATGTTTTAAAAAATAAAATTTGCTATTCTTCTATTTAGCTTCCCCAATCCCAATAGCTTCCTCTCACTCTTAGATAAATACATACATACATGTATACATACAAAAGGGTCTTTCTACGGATTATAAAGTCATCATCTGGCCCCTTCCTATATTTCAAACCCTTCTCCCGATTCAGTTCAGTTTACTCACTCAGTCCTGTCTGAGCCCACGGACTGAACATGCCAGGCCTCCCTGTCCATCACCAACTCCCAGAGCTTGCACAAACTCATGTCCGTTGAGTCAGTGGTGCCACCCAACCATCTCATCCTCTGCCGTCTCCTTCTCCTCCCACCTTCAATCTTTCCCAGCATCAGGGTCTTTTTCCATGAGTTAGCTCTTCACATCAGGTGGCCAAAGTATTGGAGTTTCAACTTCAGCATCAGTCCTTCCAAAGAATCTTCAGGACTGAGTTCCTTTAGGATTGATTGGTTTGATTTTCTTGCAGTCCAAGGGACTCTCAAGAGTCTTTTCCAACAACACAGTTCAAAAGCATCAATTCTTCAGCACTCAGCTTTTTTTATAGTTTAACTCTCACATCCATACATGACTACTGGAAAAGCCATAGCTTTGGCTATACAGACCTTTATTGGGCCTTTCCCTCCATTACTGCATTTTTTTCCCCTTTTAAACATATCAAGGTAGCTCTTGATTCAGATACTTTTTACTTACTATTTCTCTCTTCTTGAAAATATTCACTGGCTGTATGAGAGGGAAACTGTTGCCCTACCCTCTTAAGTTATGTGTCTGGAGTGTTAGTCAGGGCTTCCCTATTGGCTCAGATGGTAAAGAGTCTGCCCGCAATGCAGGAGATCTGGCTTTGATCCCTGGGTTGAGAAGGTTCCCTGGAGAATGAAATGGCAACCCACACTTTTCTTGGAAATATTCCCTAGCTGTATAGGAGGGAAAAACGGTTCCTCTACCCTCTTAAGTTCTGTGTCTGGGAACTGTGAATTAAACTAACAATCAATAGATTAACAGAAGAAAAAGCACACAAATTTATAGTTTTAAATTTACGTGCACATAGGATAAACAGAAGAGAAGATTCAGTAGTTAGAATCAGAGACTTATACATTATTTTAACAAAGAACAATAGACTGTGAAGAAGTGAAGACACAAAGGAAAAGGAAAATTTGACCTTCTAGAAGAGATAAATCATTAAAAAGTGACTAGGGACTATATGGTAGGTTAGGGTTATTTAATAAAGTATGTTACCCAGAGATTATTGGTGCTGACTCCATTGATAAGTCTGCACCCTCTCCAATGATTAAGAATCTTTCTCCTCTTCCATGTTTAAGTGAAAATTTATATCACCTGGCCAAAAGGAAATTTATGTCACCTTTCAGGCAGAAAGGGGAAGGGCAGAGAGCTCTCTTGTCTACTCTTTCTCAATTGTCTTTAGCTGTAAAATGATCTTTATGTCAAAGTGGCATGTTTTAGAGTGCTGTATTCTGGTCTCCTTTATCTGCCTCTGGCATTTGGACGGTTTTCTTCTTTCAATTCAGAATTCAATGTAAATATTACTTCATGATCCCCCTGGAGAAGTAACACTTGCTTCCCTCTGTTTCATGGTAGTTTCCCCTACTCACTTCATAACAATTTTTACTATTAGTAATTACCTTGCTTATAGAACGTGTGTTTGATCCCTGGTCAAAAAGATCCCCTGGAGGAGGGCATGGCAACCCACTTCAGTATTCTTGCCTGGAGAATCCCATGGAAATAGGAGCCTGGCGGGCTATAGTCCATGGGGTTGCAAAGTGTCAGACACCCCGGAAGCTATCTATTTAGCCTGCATGCACATACATTGATTAGTTATGTAATATCTACCTGCTCCCAGCCTGCAGCTGCTGCTGCTGCTAAGTTGCTTCAGTCGTGTCCAACTCTGTGCGACCCCATGAACTGCAGCCTACCAGGCTCCTCCGTCCACGGGATTTTCTAGGCAAGAGTCCTGGAGTGACTTGCCATTGCCTTCTCCGCCTGCTCCCATGAGAATACAGAAATTGTATTATTCGCATCCCTATCCTCCATACTTAGAAAAACACCTGGCACATTATAGGAGTTCAACAGTCAAATAATAAATGTTCACAGTTTAGTTAGGTTGCTTAGTTATCCTAACTTCTCAATTAAATTCTTAGGACCAAATACTGCTCCTCCCACTGTGTAATGAAAAGACACTTTCATCTTATCCCCTGTTGTTGTTCTTTCATTTTTAAAGTCAACCTTGCTTAGACTATCACAAGGCTTTAACAAGGGACCAAAGGAAGGCCAAAGGACAAAATCTGTGATGACTTTAGTTCCACAGGGGGAAAAATAAAAATGGTCTGTCTTCAGAATTCACTGAACAGATGTCAACTCCATTTGCTACTTCACAAATCATTGTAAAGGATAATTGGATTTCATTGCTCCTCAAACAAGGTGACACGAAGAAAGATGAAACTGCTTTCCAAAGACCAGGTAGGGGGGATTCATGGCCAAACGGCTGAGGACTGCTGCTGGGGAAATCACTGTCAGATTAAGGATCAGGCTGGCAAGGCTGCATTCAGAAGGAAATCTGAGACACCACCTTGGCCTGACTAGCACAAAAAGGGATACTAGGGAAAAGAAAAGAAAAAAAAATTATATTTGCTGAGTAATTTGCATAATTAATATAAACAAAATAAAAGCAATCCTCTACTTTTGAAAAATGCATTTCAAAGTCACGTGTCTAAAAGCTAAACATACATTTAAATATACATTTAAAAGAGAAATATACATTTAAAAGGGAATGATTGGTACAAATGGAGGCTCTTTTCCGAAATTGCCTATCAGTGTAACAAAAGACATACCTTATCCTCCTAGGGATCCCTAGCAACCTGGCATACAGAAAAGAACCATCGAAAAGGCCAGGGACCTCACCCAGGTACAAATAAGTGTGTTACCCATGGGTGGCCATTCTTATAGCTGAGGACACCAACCCAACCACAAGTTAGCCCCTACTTCAGTGACGTCTTACCCTGGGCACTTGTGCAGTACTTCACAACCAGGCTTCTTCTGCTCATCTTTAAAGAACTTATTTTTGCTATGTGAAAGGAATTTTAGTTGTAAAAGTAGTGGGAAAAATATGAACCATGAAAAACTTGAATACTTACAGTAAAACAAGTTAAAAAGTTAATAAACTGTAATTACTGGCCCTTCGAATAGGAAATGTGGTACATGTATATATCAAATAAACGTTAAGTGTGATTGCTTGGAACAACTCACCATGTGCGGGGGTGTTTAGATGAACTAAGCATGAGGACTCACATTTTTTTTTTTCTGTTAATTTTAGAAAGCCATTTTCCCAGAAGCATTAATCATGTGTTCTATTACGCTCATGAAATTTCAGTCTACAGAATAAATGCTCTATATGTGTGGTGCTAGTGGTAATGAACCCACCTGCTGATTCAGGAGACACAAGAGATGTGGGTTGATCCCTGGGTTGAGAAGATCCACTGGAGAAGGGAATGGTAACCCACTCCAGTATTCTTGTCTGGAGAATCCCATGGACAAAGGAGCCTGGCGGGCTATAGTCCAGGAGGTCTCAAAGAGTCAGACAAGACTGAAGCACCTTAGCATGCATGCACACACCTGTGTTCTCATCCAGGAACACTGTCTAAGGGTATTTTTGGTATCATGGCTAAAGGAGGAAAGGGTTCTAGCATCTAGTGTGTAGAGACGCTATTAAACATCCTATGATGTATGGAACAGTCTCCCAAATGAAGAATTATCTTTTCACAATGTTAATGGTGCCCACTTGAGAAATTCAGCTCTAGACTTGAGGAAATGGGTAGGTAATGATGGTGGCAATGAAAGAGATAATATTCTTTTGCTAAAAAATGAAAACAAAAAAATTAAGAGAGACTTGAAGCAAAATACCAAAGAACACAACAACATCCATTTGAAAGGGAAAAAAAGACTCAGAAATGCTCATCTTGGCATTACTTTAATCCAGAGAAGTTTTCCACATTCATATGCCAAAAGCAATTACCATATTTCTGATTGCTAATGAGGTTGGCACAGGTTTTAGCGTATCTACAGATGGCACTTTAAATGATAGTTAATTTTTAAGTTAAATTTTAAATTTTGTAAGTTTAAATGTTTAAAGCTATGACATCATCTGTTAATGTATTCACTACAATAATGGGCCCAGCTCTGTCACATATCAGGGTTGGGCACATGCAAAAACAAAGAGGTTTCCCAAGCCACATGCAAACATCAATCACATTTCTGGAAAGCATACCCTATATAGAGATTCATTAAGTTTCAGGAAGATTGTGTCTGAGAACCCCATCCCCTCCCTCCTTCCCTCACACATTTCCCTTATGTGACAAGAACTGTGTGATGTCTTTCATTCTGGTCCTCACACAGGATTTCTAATTAGTTAGGCGATCATGATCAGCCCCATAACCGCTGGTGCCTCCCTCTGTCCATCCATACAATGGACAGTTAGAGTCATTTTCTGTTACTCTTCAGCAAGGTTCCATATGAGAATGCCAAAGCACTGATGCTCTTCCCCTCAAATGTACATTCAGTGCAAAGATTTTCAAAGCATTCCTTAAAGCCATTAATGAGCTCACCAGAAATCATCTGACTACTGGTTAACAATCTCTGTATTAAACCATGTCCTTATGCCATTTCCAATTCTAAGAAAAGTTTCAGCTGGACAATATGAAGAATTAGTAAAGGAAATCTCTTCCACCCATGAGTAGCCTGGCTAATGACTATTGTCAAGAATCACTACAATATTGTAAAGCAATTAGCCTCCAACTAATAAAAATAACTGGAAAAAAAAATAAAGTTTAAAAAAAAAAAGAACAAGGCCACCTGGGTCAGCAAAGAACATTCTAAAAGGAATGGAGATAAGCTATCTCTATTTCAAAGAGCAAGAAGCAAAATCAACATTCAAAATTCTGTTAAGACCATTCACATTAGAGTAGAAATGGTATTAGTCTCAGAATAAATTGTAAAAAAAAATTTAGTATACAGAAATGAGACCAGAAGGGGAATCTCTCTTACTCTACAATAATAGGAGAGCACCACAGTAAGACTCCTCTATTTCCCCCCGCCCTGCCAACAACAATTCAGTCAATGAATAGCCATGGACATTGTTTACTATAACCCTCACCAATTCCTCTTCCTATCTATTAACTTTAAAGAGTTTTCCTTCCCTTGCCATGTGGGGACTTGTATATGACTCATCATGGTTGTTGTTGAGTCCCTAAATTCTGTCTGATTCTCTGAGACCCCACGGACTGCAGCATGCCAGCTTCCTTGTCCTTCACTAACTCCAGGAGTTTGCTCAAATGCATGCCCATTGAGTCAGTGATGCCATCCAACATCTCATCCTTTTTTGCCCCCTTCACCTCCTGCCCTCAATCTTTTCCCAGCATCAGGGTCTTTTCTAGTGGGTCAGCTCTTCGCATAAAGTGGTCAAAGTATTGACCTTCAGCTTTAGCATCAGTTCTTCCAATGAATATTCGGAGTTGATTTCGTTTAGGATGGACTGGTTTGATCTCCTTCTGTCCAAGGGACTCTCAGGAGTCTTCTCCAGCACCACAGTTCAAAGTGTCAATTTTTTGGCACTCAGACTTCTTTGTGGTCCAACTCTCACATCCATACATGACCACTGGAAAAACCATAGCTTTTATAAGATGGACCTTTGTCAGCAAGGAGATGCTTATGCTTTTTAATATGCTCTCTAGGATTGTCATGGCGTTTTTTCCCAAGGAGCAAATATCTTAATTTCATGGCTGCAGTCAGCATCCACGGTGATTCTGGAGCCTAAGAATATAAAATCTGCCACTGTTGCACACCTTGAATTGTAATTCTCATGGTGGCTCAGACGGTAAAGAATCTGCTTGCAATGTGGGTTTGACCTGGGTTTGATCCCTAGGTCGAGAAGGTCCCCGGGAGAATGGAATGGCAACCCACTTCAGTATTCTTGCCTGGAGAATCCCCACGCACAGAGGAGCCTGGCAGGCTACAGTCCATGGGGTCGCAAAGAATCAGACACGACTGAGCGACTAAGCACAGCACAGCTGATGTTAAATGAACTCATTTTTGCTGGAGAAATTATCTGGCAATATATTTATTTCAGGCCAATATTTTGGTGGCTTGAATGTGGGGACTGGAGGAGATTCTGAAGGCTTCGGGGCTAGTGAGAACGCAGGTACGTGACCACAGCCGAGCCTGTTGTCACTCACTGCCTTCTTCCTAACCCTGGAGTCTGAAGGTATGTTTTCCTCTTGGATGTAAGGTTATGCCCTCTCTGCATTTGAAGCTCTCTAGCCTTTATTCAAGAACCATTTTAAAGGTTTCATCTCTCTGATAAAGGCCTGTTTCTCTGAGCACTTGTTTGGCACACCAGTCTGACTTTAAGATCAGATTATTTCAACCTAAGCTGGCCAAAAACACCTTCCACCCATTCCGTCCAGAACAGAAACTGCCTAACTGAAACTGTGCCAGTTTTTCAGCCTTTGGCCTCCTCCTCTGGAACAGGCCTTATTCTCTAGAATCTGGCCAAAAAGTCTTCGGCCAGGTTCCTCTGGACTAATTTGTTTCCTTAGAATTGGCTGAGATTGGCTTTCAAGCTGTTTGAACTGAGATGTTTTGAGCTGTAAGATGTTTAAACTGTTTGAAAATTATTCTTTTACTCTAGAAAAATATCTCTGAGAAATGGGGTTCCAGTTATATAGTATTTTGAGGGCCCCCTTACAGAGACTTCAACAATTATTTTTTAAACTATGGTACTTCCTCATGTGTACTTCTAGCTAAATGGACTGAGCAAACCAGTGGGAATTTAGAATATCAATGGCCATTAGCGGAACGTTCAAAATTCCCAAACTTAATTTCTTAAAACTGAATTGAACTACAGGAGCTCAAAAATTTCCAATTTGTTTGGTATTATGAGGCTTCCAACTGTTATCAGAAGTCCACAGTTGCTTCTGTATGACGTAAGATTAAGGTTGTGTGTGGGCTGTGCTGTCTTTAGTCGCTCCGTCGTGCCTGACACTTTTGTGACCCCATGGATTGCAGCCGGCTGGGCTCCTTTGTCCATGGAATTCTCCAGGCAAGAATACTGGAGTGGGTTGCCATGCCCTCCTCCAGGGGATCTTCCCAACCCAGGGATTGAACCCAGGTCTTTTGCATTGCAGGGGGATTCCTTACAATCTGAGCCACTACTGAGGCAAATAAACAAACAAACAAACGAAAAAGCCTCCTGAAGCCTCAGGCTCTCCTTTGGCGGACCTCAGTCTCTGCAGCTGGCAGCACCGTCCTCTTCCCCTTCTCTGCCAGCTCCACCTCCTTTATACCCTCACACCCCCCATGCGAATTCTCTCACTGATCTCATTTTCTCTGAAACTCATCCCGCTCTCTTCTCCTCTGGACTTGCCAGAGCCTGCCCCTTTAAAATTGTCTGATTGAGGATTTCTGGACTTTTGTATTCCCTGGACTAAAGCTGAATTTCAAGCCAGAGTCAAAAATTTTCCCGAAGTAACTGAATATCCTCAGATTTGCGGAGGAATTTTTTTTAATATAATCATTCAAATTAATGAACTTGGTTTCTCTTAACTTATACGAGCTGGTTCATACACCAGCTAGTTCAGAGAAGGTCAGGCCCAACAGTGATGAAGGCTACTAATTGGAAAAATCCTGAAAGGTCTCTAGAATTACAACCAGTGAACCAGGGCACTAACTTATTATATAATCATATTTGGGCGATCTCTAGGTAACTTCATTAAACAATTCCTAGGGCTTTTTCAAGTCTATTGATTGACACAAAACTCAGGCTTACACATGAATATATGATGAACTTATTTGTGACTATGATAATTGACTTCATATTTTTTTATCAAAATATAGTTGATTCATTATATTAGTTTCCAGTGTACAATGTAGTGTTGTGATATGAAAGGAAGAAAGGAAAGAGGATAGCCTGGGACATAAGTTGAAGGATTTTTCTCCAGTATATCAAATTTTGAAACTTGCTCACAAGAAGACTCTTGAGAATCCTTTGGACAGCAAGGAGATCAAGCCAGTTAATACTAAAGGAAATCAATCCTGAATATTCATTGCAAGACTGATGCTGAAGCTCCAATATTTTGGTCATCTGATGTGAACAGACAACTCTTGGAAAAGATCCTGTTGCTGGGAAAGATTTGAGGGAAGGAGGAGAAGGGCATGACAGAGAATGAGATAGTTGGAATAGCATCACTGGCTCGGTGGACATGAGTTTGAGCCAGCTCCAGGAGATGGTGAAGGCCAGGGAAGGCTGGCATGCTGCTGCCCATGGGGTTGCAGAGCCAGACACAACTTAGTACCTGAACAATAAGAACAGCAACCACATCACAGGTCCAAAACCTTTGTGTTCATATGGATGAAATGCAAATCCTTTCCTTTGGAATACTAGGCAAATTTAGGATACATATTATCCCTGGGTCAGGAAAGGTTTGCTTATTTAAACTAATCATTTATCGCAGATAGAGATGGAGAAACAATCTAGACATACTAGAAGATTATTAGCCACAAAAACGCTGTATTTTGTTCACTACTGTTAACTATAATTAAAAACAACTTTTTTTTTCTTTTTAACAAGATTCTTTGTCAGTTATGCTCCATATATACTGCTTTCTCTTTCGTACTGAATAATAAAATATTAACAATGAGAGAATCATTTTTAGAACCTACTTTGATCAAAGATCATTATATTTTCCTTGTATCTCATTGGCAAAATGGACTCTGAGCATCTCAAAACCTGTTGTTATATAACAAAGGAAGAAGACTTTAATCTGTGGCTCAACAAAGATTTTCTGTGAAGGGCCAGAGAGTAAAATTTTTTGGCTTTGTAGACACATATGGTCTCTGTCACACATTTGCTTTTATTTTAACAACTCTTTAATAATATATAAAAAGAATATTCTCAAGTCATAGGCTGCACAAAAACAAACCCCTGACTGAATCTGGATAATGGGCTATGGCTTTTCCACCTGAGAGGGACCCAGGATTGAGTTCCCTCAAAAGACTGAACACAGCACACTGTCATTGAAAATGTATTTCATGTCCATCAGTTAATAAATCAGAAGTAGGATGCACAAGCATCTCAGTGTACCCAGGACGGAGGGGTTTCACAGGCTGTGAGATGAGCAGAGCTAAGTCTAGGGAAGCTTCTGTCCGACAGGGATGGTTGATCTCCCTAATAAATTCCTCAAATAGGGGAAGTGTCCTCCTAATAGGAGGAGGACAAAGTTTCATGGTCTGACCACCTAATCAAAATGAAGGGAGAGTTTGCCAGGAGGGAGTTGGCCTCACAAGGCTGGTGCAGTTGGATCCTTGTAACCAAGTGAACCTGGATTGGATCCAGCTACTGTATCCCATGGATGTTGAAGTCATTCACTTTTCATGCTTAGGCAAACTTGGGGAAAGAAGACGCAGAGAAGCCACAAAGTAAGAAGTGTCAAGAGAAACCTAATAGGCCAGGTTAAGACTGGAACACAGAGGAGCCAAGATGGCGGAGGAATAGGATGGGGAGACCACTTTCTCTCCTACAAATTCATCAAAAGAATAACTGAACGCAGAGCAAACTTCACAAAACAACTTCTGATCACTAGCTGAGGTCATCAGGCGCCCAGAAAAGCCGCCCATTGTCTTCGAAAGGAGTGCTGTATAGTTGGAGAAGTCCTGAGACTACAGGAAGAATAAAACTGAAATCCAGAGGCAGGAGAATTAAGCCCAAAACCTGAGAACACCAGAAAACTCCTGACTACATGGAACTTTAAGTAATAAGAGACCGTCCGAAAGCCTCCATACCTACACTGAAACCAATCACCACCCAAGAGTCAACAAGTTTTAGAGCAAGACATACCACACAAATTCTCCAGCAATGCAGGAACATAGCCCTGAACGTCAACATACAGACTGCCCAAGGTCACACCTAACACATAGACCCATCTCAAAACTCATTACTGGGCACTCCATTGCTCTCCAAAGAGAAGAAATCAAGTTCCATGCCCCAGAACACCGACACAAGCTTCCCTAACCAGGAAACCTTGACAAGCCAATCATCTAACCCCACCCACTGGGTAAAAACTCCACAATAAAAAGGAACCACAGACCCCCAGAATACAGAAAGTCCATTCCAGACACAGCAATCTAAACAAGATGAAAAGGCAGAGAAATACCCAACAGGTAAAGGAACATGACAAGTGCCCACCAAGTCAAACAAAAGAGGAGGAGATAGGGAATCTACCTGAAAAAGAATTTAGAATAATGATAATAAAAATGATCCAGAATCTTGAAAACAAAATGGAGTTAAAGATAAATAGCCTGGAGACAAAGATTGAAAAGATGCAAGAAATGATTAATAAAGACCTAGAAGAAATAAAAAAGAGTCAATTAAAAATGAATAATGCAATGAATGAGATCAAAAACACTTTGGAGGGAACCAAGAGTAGAATAATGGAGACAGAAGATAGGATAAGTGAGGTAGAAGATAAAATGGTGTAAATAAATGAAGCAGAGAGGAAAAAAGAAAAAAGGATCAATGGAAATGAGGACAACCTCAGGGACCTCTGGGACAATGTGAAACACCCCAACATTCGAATCATAAGAGTCCCAGAAGAAGAAGACAAAAAGAAAGGCCATGAGATAATACTTGAGGAGATAATAGCTGAAAACTTCCCTAAAATGGGGAAGGAAATAGCCACCCAAGTCCAAGAAACCCAGAGAGTCCCAAACAGGATAAACCCAAAGTGAAACACCCCAAGACACATATTAATCAAATTAACAAAGATCAAACACAAAGAACAAATACTAAAAGCAGCAAGGGAGAAACAACAAATAACACACAAAGGGATTCCCATAAGGATAACAGCTGATCTATCAATAGAAACCCTCCAGGCCAGAAGGGAATGGCAGGACATACTGAAAGTAATGAAAGAGAATAATCTACAACCTAGATTACTGTACCCAGCAAGGATCTCATTCAGATATGAAGGAGAATTCAAAAGCTTTACAGACAAGCAAAAGCTGAGAGAATTCAGCACCACCAAACCACCAAATCAACAAATGCTAAAGGATCTTCTCTAGACAGGAAATGCAGAAAGGTTGTATAAACGTGAACCCAAAACAACAAAGTAAATGGCAACGGGACCACACCTATCAATAATTACCTTAAATGTAAATGGGTTGAATGCCCCAACCAAAAGACAAAGATTGACTGAATGGATACAAAAACAAGACCCCTATAAATGCTGTCTACAAGAGACCCACCTCAAAACAAGAGACACATACAGACTAAAAGTGAAGCGCTGGAAAAAAATATTTCACACAAACAGAGACCAAAAGAAAGCAGGAGTCGCAATACTCATATCAGATAAAATAGACTTTCAAATAAAGGATGTGAAAAGAGACAAAGAAGGACACTACATAATGATCGAAGGATCAATCCAAGAAGAAGATATAACAATTATAAATATATATGCACCCAACATAGGAGCACTGCAATATGTATGGCAAATGCTAACGAGTATGAAAGAGGAAATTAATAGTAACACAATAATAGTGGGAGACTTTAATACCCCACTCACAACTATGGATAGATCAACTAAACAGAAAATCAACAAGGAAACACAAACCTTAAATGATACAATGAACCAGCTAGACCTAGTTGATATCTATAGGACATTTCACCCCAAAACAATCAACTTCACCTTTTTCTCAAGTGCACACGGAACCTTCTCCAGAATAGATCACATCCTGGGCCATAAATTTGGTCTTGGAATATTCAAAAAAATTGAAATCATTCCAGTCATCTTTTCCGACCACAGTGCAGTAAGATTAGATTTCAATTACAGGAAAAAAATTGTTAAAAATTCCAACATATGGAGGCTAAATAACACGCTTCTGAATAACCAACAAATCATAGAAGAAATCAAAATATGTATAGAAATGAATGAAAATGAAAACACAACAACCCAAAACCTATGGGACACTATAAAAGCAGTGCTAAGGGGAAGGTTCATAGCATTACAGGCTTACATCAAGAAACAAGAAAAAAGCCAACTAATAACCTAACTCTACACCTAAAGGAATTAGAGAAGGAAGAAATGAAGAACCCCAGGGTTAGCAGAAGAAAAGAAATCTTAAAAATTAGGGCAGAAATAAATGCAAAAGAAACTAAAGAGACCATAGCAAAAATCAACAAAGGTAAAAGCTGGTTTTTTGAAAAATAAACAAAATTGACAAACCATTAGCAAGACTCATTAAAAAACAAAGAGAGAAGAACCAAATTAACAAAATAAGAAATGAAAAGGGTGAGATCACAACAGACAACACTGAAATCCAAAGGATCATAAGAGACTACTACCAGCGGCTCTATGCCAATAAAATGGACAACTTGGATGAAATGGACAAATTCTTAGAAAAGTATAACTTTCCAAAACTGAACCAGGAAGAAATAGAAGATCTTAACAGACCCATCACAAGCAAGGAAATCGAAACTGTAATCAAAAATCTTCCAGCAAACAAAAGCCCAGGACCAGACGGCTTCACAGCTGAATTCTACCAAAAATTTAGAGAAGAGCTAACACCTATCTTACTCAAACTCTTCCAGAAAATTGCAGATGAAGGTAAACGTCCAAACTCATTCTATGAGGCCACCATCACCCTAATTCCAAAACCAGACAAAGATGCCACAAAAAAAGAAAACTACAGGCCAATATCACTGATGAACATAGATGCAAAAATCCTTAACAAAATTCTAGCAAACAGAATCCAACAACATATTAAAAAAATCATACACCATGACCAAGTGGATTTTATCCCAGGAATGCAAGGATTCTTTAATATCCACAAATAAATCAATGTAATACACCACATAAACAAATTGAAAGATAAAAACCATATGATTATCTCAATAGATGCAGAGAAAGCCTTTGACAAAATTCAACACTCATTTATGATTAAAACTCTCCAGAAAGCAGGAATAGAAGGAACATACCTCAACATAATAAAAGCTATATATGACAAACCCACAGCAAGCATCACCCTCAATGGTGAAAAATTGAAAGATTTCCCCTAAAGTCAGGAACAAGACAAGGGGGCCCACTCTCACCACTACTATTCAACATAGTGTTGGAAGTTTTGGCCACAGCAATCAGAGCAGAAAAAGAAGTAAAAGGAATCCAGATAGGAAAAGAAGAAATGAAACTCTCGCTGTTTGCAGATGACATGATCCTCTACATAGAAAACGCTAAAGACTCTTCCAGAAAATTACTAGAGCTAATCAATGAATATAGTAAAGTTGCAGGATATAAAATTAACACACAGAAATCCCTTGCATTCCTATATACTAACAATGAAAAAACAGAAAGAGAAATTAAGGAAACAATACCATTCACCATTGCAACAAAAAGAATAAAATACTTAGGAGTATATCTACCTAAAGAAACAAAAGACCTATACATAGAAAACTATAAAACACTGATGAAAGAAATCAAAGAGGACACAAACAGATGGAGAAACAAACTGTGCTCATGGATTGGAAGAATCAATATTGTCAAAATGGCTATTCTACCCAAAGCAATCTATAGATTCAATGCAATCCCTATCAAGCTACCAACGATATTCTTCACAGAACTAGAACAAATAATTTCACAATTTGTATGGAAATACAAAAAACTCGAATAACCAAAGTAATCTTGAGAAAGAAGAATGGAACTGGAGGAATCAACCTGCCTGACTTCAGACTCTACTACAAAGCCACAGTCATCAAGACAGTATGGTACTGGCACAAAGACAGAAATATAGATCAATGGAACAGAATAGAAAGCCCAGAGATAAATCCACGAACCTATGGACACCTTATCTTTGACAAAGGAGGCAAGGATATACAATGGAAAAAAGACAACCTCTTTAACAAGTGGTGCTGGGAAAACTGGTCAACCACTTGTAAAAGAATGAAACTAGAACACTTTCTAACACCATACACAAAAATAAACTCAAAATGAATTAAAGATCTAAATGTAAGACCAGAAACTATAAAACTCCTAGAGGAGAACATAGGTAAAACACTCTCCGACATAAATCTCAGCAAGATCCTCTATGACCCACCTCCCAGAATATTGGAAATAAAAGCAAAACTAAACAAATGGGACCTAATGAAACTTAAAAGCTTCTGCACTACAAAGGAAACTATAAGTAAGGTGAAAAGACAGCCCTCAGATTGGGAGAAAATAATAGCAAATGAAGAAACAGACAAAGGATCAATCTCAAAAATATACAAGCAACTCCTGAAGCTCAATTCCAGAAAAATAAATGACCCAATCAGAAAATGGGCCAAAGAACTAAACAGACATTTCTCCAAAGAAGACATACAGATGGCTAGCAAACACATGAAAAGATGCTCAACATCACTCATTATTAGAGAAATGCAAATCAAAACCACAATGAGGTACCATTACACGCCAGTCAGGATGGCTGCTATCCAAAAGTCTACAATCAATAAATGCTGGAGAGGGTGTGGAGAAAAGGGAACCCTCTTACACTGTTGGTGGGAATGCAAACTAGTACAGCCACTATGGAAAACAGTGTGGAGATTTCTTAAAAAACTGAAAATAGAACTGCCATATGACCCAGCAATACCACTTTTGGGCATACACACTGAGGAAACCAGATCTGAAAGAGACACGTGCACCCCAATGTTCATCGCAGCACTGTTTATAATAGCCAGGACATGGAAGCAACCTAGATGACCATCAGCAGATGAATGGATAAGGAATCTATGATACATATACACCATGGAATATTACTCAGCCGTTAAAAAGAATTCATTTGAATCAGTTCTAATGAGATGGATGAAACTGGAGCCCATTATACAGAGTGAAGTAAGCCAGAAAGATAAAGAACATTACATCATACTAATACACATATATGGAATTTAGAAAGATGGTAATGATAACCCTATATGCAAAACAGAAAAAGAGACACAGATGTACAGAACAGACTTTTGAGCTCTGTGGGAGAAGGTGAGGGTGGGATGTTTTGAAAGAACAGCATGTATATTATCTATGGTGAAAGAGATCACTAGCCCAGGTGAGATGGATGAGACAAGTGTTCGGGCCTGGTGCACTGGGAGGACCCAGAGGAGTCAGGTGGAGAGGGAGGTGGGAGGGGGGAACGGGATGGGGAATACGTGTACCTCCATGGCTTATTCATGTCAATGTATGACAAAACCCACTGAAATGTTGTGAAGTAATTAGCCTCCAACTAATTAAAAAAAAAAAAAAAAAAGCCTGGAACACAACACACAGATATTTACTCAGAAAAGCAGCTTGAGGTTTCCATTTAAACTTGTCAAAAAGAAGAAAGGTTGTGTGTGCACACCTCTGTCCCCAGGTGCTGCTCATTTCATTTTGTTCTTTGGTGTTTTATTTTGTTTTCCCTCCCTCTTTAATGTAATTGGCACCATGTCAAAAAGAGTCCATTCTGTGTTCCTCTTGCTCAGGTGATGAAGCAGATGGCATCAGAAGCTAATGCAGCAGGGAAATACAGATCACACATAGCTTCGTCTGTGTGAGCTTGAAAAAGATCGGTTTAAAAGCAGGTTGGGTTCAGAGAGAAGAGGAGTGAGGGCAGGATGCCAAGGAGACACAAACAGAGATGTTAGGAACATATAATGTCTCACTCTTAAGGAGATGACTATTTCAAGGCAGAGTTATGTTTCATTAATATATAATAATTTCAGTACAATTCTGTAGTAAGATCAATAGATTCAAAAAGATCACCATCCAAAGCAGCACTGAGTAGCAGAACAGAAATCTCACCTAATACAAGAGCTGCAAGTGTGTTAATATAGGAACAATCAAGAGAGTTAGCAAGATGGATTAGCAATCTAAGTAAAATGGAGCTAGGAGGGAAAAGGGGGCCTTGAGTGAATCTCAGACATGGCATTCCTGTATTTCCCTGTATGCATTCTATTCCTTAGGAAGTATTAAACATCTCACATGTTCTCACTTATTTACACAATCCTCTCAAGAGGTCTATGGGAAAGAAATGCTGACACCCATTTCATAGGCAGCAGGATTCAATTATTTCCCCAAAGTCACATCTTAAAAAAGTGCTGATACTGGGAACATCATCTGTTTCCCTTAACTCCAAAACAATCCAAATTTGAAGAGGAGAGAAAAGCAATGAAAACACAAGTCAGATATTAGACTGGGAAATACGGGGTTGGCCAAAAATTTCATTACAGAAAACCCCCAGTGAAATTTTTGGCCAAACCAGTGTATTAATAGATCTTATATTCAACATTAGAATTATTATTGCAAATAGGATGAGGGACCATAGGATGAAAGATATCACTTAGGGCAGAACTCTGGGGGTGAGATTAAAATGTGACTCTATCTAGGTAAAATTCCTTAAAAAATTAAGGTAGAGAAGCTGTCAAGGTTTTTTTTTGGTTTTTTAAACGTCACCAAACTAGAGTATCACGCACATGTTTTCCTGGAACAGGAAAATGAGGGAAAAGAGTTCTGAGGAAACAGCGTCAGCAAGGTAGAGCTGCACCCCAGGGGCTTCTGCCCTCCATTCAGCACCTGTTCTGCCGACTCTGTTCCCCCAGATGCCAGAGAGAGCTCCAAGCATGAAGCCGCAGGCAACAGCCCGGGAAAGCGGCCAGAGGCTAGCCCTGAAGGGCCAATAACTCTGGAAAAACCATAGGGACCTGCCTTAGCTTGAGAGCTCTTGAAGAAACCACTAGCTTCATGCAAAGCAGAAAGTATCATCCCTTTCCCCAAACTTCTCTGTCCAAGCTGAACTCTGACACCAGGAAGTAATCACTCCTTAGTTATGGCTGGTCTGTGCTACTTCCTGCTATAGTAAGGACTCGTGGTGCTGAGGGAGGAAGGAGGAGAAATCCTTCCTGATGCTTCGAGTCCAGTGGTGTTCTGGTAAAAAGATGAACAGCCAGCTCTCTGTGGGGCAAGTCTGATCTGTACCGCCGCAGGTTGCCATGGTATAAATAATCCCACGATGGCCGGTTTCAAGCTATCCATGTGACGTCAAACTCCTTAGAAAATTCCTGAAAATGTGGTACTTAGATGCTGGCAGGAGCCGTCTCCCGTGCGCCCCTGATGAGGCTAAGGAGTCGAAATTCAAGAGAAAGTAGCTGATTCTTGGAGCGGGGAATGGAGTATCCAATCGTGAAGTACTAAATTGATCTCATAGTTTCTGTATTCTCACATACACGTCTCATTTCCGAAGACCAGAGTCCACGAGACTCATGACCGCTTCTGTCCTAGGAAAGAAAGTACAGTGTGAGAGAATGGTCGCGTCCCGGCCCTCAGGAGAGATCAATTCAAGAGCAAACCATAGTAAAGAGAAGGAAGGTTCATTCTCAGAAATACACACTCCCTCGGCTGAGTGTGGGCCATCTCGGAAGGCGAGAGGCCCTAAAACACATGGTGGCTAGTTTTTGTAAGCTGGGTAATTTCATAGGCTGATGAGAGGGAGGATTACTTCAGCTATTTCAGGGAAGGGGTGGAGATTTTCAGGAACTGGATCACTGCCCACTTTTGGCCTCTCGTGGTCGGACTCAGAACTGCTGTGTGGCCTATAGGCGTGTCATCTAACATATGCTAATGTATTGCAATGAACGTATAATAAGGTTTGAGGTTTACTGGAAGTCAGTCATCTGGCATCCTGGGCCTCTTTGGTTCTAACCAGTTTATGTTGCATTCTCAGTGCAATGTCTTTCTTTTCAAGGTTATCCCCTGCCCTCTTCCTGTCCAGCCTCCAGGGACTGTCAGTTTTGCTGGTCTGGAAGCCCCACAAGATTTCCGCTCTAAAGCTTAAGTACTGTGTATGGTACAAAGCAGGAATTTTATATACATAATCGCCTATTGGTTGATGATTGGTCTGCATTTCATCATTGGTTGATGATCGATTTCATCATTGGATGATGACTGGATGATGAATTCTCCCTTTGTTTCTCCTTTTAGACCTCCCCCCAGGGCTCATGGCGGGGGGAAAAAATAACTTGATGAAAGAGAGTTCCAGTTAGGGTGTGGAACTTCGTGGGAAGAAAAAAATATTCCTTCATCTTTCAAGGTTCTTCTGACTGGTCTAAGAATTAAGTTGATGTGAGACAGACTAGCAAGAGAAAAATCTAATATAACTATGTATGTACAGGGAAACTGAACCCAATAGATCCCAAAGGCAGTCAGGCAAAATGAGACATAGTGTCATTCTTGACTAAGAAGAAGGGGCAGGGGTCTGAGACTTTAAAGAGAAGGCAGGCAATTTACAGGAAGATGAGAAAAGAGCAAATGTGTGGTAAACAAATGTTTGCTGGGCCATGAAGAAACAGTGGGACACAGGGAGGTATTTTAACAAACAAACTTTGCTATGTTCCTCCCTGTCTACCATGTCTCCTTCATAACATACTACGGATTTCTCTAGTGATACTTCTCTTTCCTGGAATAGGTCCTCTATCGAATTGTTTTAGGCAGTTAAGGGAGTGGGGTGAAAAGAAAAACTTGCTGAGTCTTCTGTCTCTTCCTCATGCCAAAGACACATATTTTAAAGTGGCAAATTTTGCTTCCCTATAGAACCATGGCAGAAAGTGGATTAAAGCAATTCATCCCATACCCTGTTTCTCTGACTACAAACCCAGATGAAGACGACTGATGTGAACTCGTTTTACTTTATGTAAACAGCATACAATGAAGCAGTGGCCCCACGTCCCTGACTTAAGGAAAGGTTCCCTGAAGTTAGATTATTGTGCTTATTTGAAATTCAAATAATTCCAGGAGAACACTGAGGTGACATACAGCTTTGGGGAAAGAGAGATTCCAAAGGTCTTAAGGTACAAGGCAATTACTTAGTCCAGTTAGTAAAGCAATCAAGTAATTTTCTCAGCTCTTTGCATAGATATCTCATCCTCATCGTGAAAGTCTTAGTTACCACCTCCTCAAAGGAGCTTTCACACACACACACACACACACACACACACACACACACATTCAGAGTCACCCCTAGCACATCATCCTGTTTATCTTCATGGAAATTTCACTATATAAAATCACCTTAGACATTTACTTATTTCCTGTTTCAATCTGTTAGAATGTAGAGCCAGGAAAAAGGAAACGTTCTCTGTCTTGCTCATTTTGATGCCAAAAACTCATTTCTGTGCACTGGTGCTGAATCAAATCTCAAAGACAAAGTTTTGGGTAAAGTGGAGAAGGCAATGGTAACCCACTCCAGTACTCTTGCCTGGAAAATCCCATGGATGGAGGAGCCTGGTAGGCTACAGTCCATGGGGTCTCGAAGAGTTGGACACAACTGAGCGACTTCACTTTCACTTTTCACTTTCATGCATTGGAGAAGGAAATGGCAACCCACTCCAGATTCTTTCCTGGATAATCCAAGGGACAGGAGCCCAGTGGGTTGCCATCTATGGGGTTGCACAGAGTCAGACACAACTGATATGACTTAGCAGAAGAGAATACCTTTATATTGTTACCAGGCAAAGGGGGATTGTGTTTCTCTGAATTGTGCACCCATCCAGGGGAATTTCAGTTCAGTTCACTTGCTCAGTTGTGTCTGACTCTGTGACCCCATGAATCACAACATGCCAGGCTTCCCTGTCCATCACTAACTCTGAGTCTACCCAAACTCATGTCCATTGAGTCGGTGATGTCATCCAACCATCTCATCCTCTGTTGTCCCTGTTCCTCCCTCCTTCAGTCTTTCCCAGCATCAGAGTCTTTTCAAATGAGTCAGTTGTTCGCATCAAGTGGCCAAGGTATTGGAGTTTCAGCTTCAGCATCAGCCCTTCCAATGAATATTCAGGACTGCTTTCCTTTAGGATGGACTGGTTGGATCTTCTTGGTGTCCAAGGGACTCTCAAGAGTCTTTTCCAACACCACAGTTCAAAAACATCAATCTTCAAAGCTCAGCTTTCTTTACAGAAGCAACTTTACAGTGTTATTTAAGCCTCACACTGTACCCCAATAGGACACAGGTGCCCTAAGAGACATACGGACGGTAAATGAAAGAGAGCTCGGCAGATGTTGGGACC
The DNA here is from genome assembly GCF_963930625.1 of Muntiacus reevesi. Taxonomy (NCBI): domain Eukaryota; kingdom Metazoa; phylum Chordata; class Mammalia; order Artiodactyla; family Cervidae; genus Muntiacus; species Muntiacus reevesi. The sequence continues at coordinate 90,169,109 of NC_089255.1, read as the reverse complement.
GAGGTGTGGTGGAAGAAACCAGAGATCCACAGAGAGAAAGGCTCAGGATCTCGACAAGGTGAGTGAATATTCTGACTGTGGTTCATGTATGTAGAGTGTGATAACAACATCTGCCCAACAGAGGTGCTGTGAGAGTTAAGTAAGATGCAAGGAAGCTTCTGACACAGAGTTAAAGACCAGTTAAAACTAGTTCCCTCCCCATTCTTAGGCAGAAAATCAAATTTAGGAGAAAACAACAGCGAAAGGATAAAAGAGTCACTCTCAGCCCCGGGGTCTTCATAGGGGAGTGCTTCTCACAACCCACCTTTATGGAAAGTCATGCTTGATTTCATGCTCTACCATCACGATTTTGAAATGGTTCATAGTTTTGAATGAGGAATCCCTCCTTTTCATCTGTCACAGGATACCACATGTTATGCACCCAGTCGTGTTTTCCCAGAGCTATTTGTGGCTTCCGCGTCCTGTCCCGGTCATGCAGGTGAGGACCTGCCTGAATGCTGCTCTAAAGAAGGCACCCAAACTGCACACTCTAAAATGAGGAGAATGAACTTGAATTCCCAGCCGTTTCCTTATTTCCTCTCCTTCCACTGTTCTTACTGCTCCATTGCTTTTTCCTGGTCTTAATTTAAGATTGGGGGGAAACAGCTTAAATATATGTCACGACTTAATGTACATAAGTTTGAGCAAACTCCGGGAAATAGTGAAGGGCAGGGAAGCATGGTGTGCTGCCATCCATGGGGTCCCAAAGAGTCAGACACGACTGGGTGGCTGAACAACATATATATATATATATATATATATATGGAAAGTGCTCACTATCTGACTTGAAGTTTAAGAAGGCAGTAAGGCAGTCAATGAAGATTAATTCATTCCAGAAACACCTCTAAATCTTTAGGACACTGATTAATAAAATCTTATACTTAATTTCTTAAACTTGCTCTAAAGGGTTGATACAATTTAGAGACAAATGACTTTTAAGAGAACCCTGTGTTCCATAAGCTGAAAAATATAGTGGACAAATAAAGTGAACAAACTCTTAGATGCATAATAGAAAAGAAAAGAAAGGAAGATAGTGAAGTCATTCAGTCATGTCTGATTCTTTGCGACCCCATGGACTGTAGCCTACCAGGCTCCTCTGTCCATGGGATTTTCCAGGCAAGAGTACTGGAGTGGATTGCCACTTCCGTCTCCAGGGGATCATCCCAACCCAGGGTTTGAACCCAGGTCTCCTGCATTGTAGGCAGATGATTTACCATCTGAGCCACCAGGGAAGTCTAGAAGCATAATATTTGGAGCTTAATATCACTTGGCTGGAACCTGTCTATCTCACCTCACTTGTTCAAAATTCTACCAGTAGTATAAACTCATATGAGTGAAAGAGACCCCTAAAAACTAAGTGTGGGAAAACAAAAACATTAGTGTCTAATAACTGCTCAGAGCACTTTTCAAAGCTTTGGTTTCTCCAGTAGTCATGTATGGATGTGAGAGCTGGACTATAAAGAAAGCTGAGCATTGAAGAATTGATGCTTTTGAACTGTGGTGTTAGAGGAGATTCTTGAAAGTCCCTTGGACTGCAAGGAGATCCAACCAGTCTATCCTAAAGGAAACTAGTCCTGAATATTCCTTGGAAGAACTGATGTTGAAGCTGAAACTCCAATACTTTGGCTACCTGATGCAAAGAACTGACTCATTTGAAAAGACCGTGATGCTGGGGATGATTGAGGGCAGGAGGAGAAGGGGACGACAGAGGATGAGATGGTTGGATGGCATCACTGACTCAATGGACATGAGCTTGAGCAAGCTCTGGGAGTTGGTGATGGACAGGGAGGCCTGGCGTGCTGCAGTCCATGGGATCACAGAGTCGGACACGACTGTGCGACTGAACTGACTGAACAGAGAACTTACCCTCATGCCATGATTTGAGTTCTTTTTATTCCTTTTATAAACACAATACTGCTAAGGAGGCTCTGGTTTCTGAATTTTCATTTGATTAAATTTAATAAATTAGACTAGAAGAGAAGACTACATCATAGACTGGTGTCCAGGGAACCTTATTACCAAGAGCAAATGTGGAAGGGGAAAAGCGTGTCTGTGTATATAGATCTATATTGTGGTTGCTTAGTCACCAAGTCAGGTACAATTCTTTTGTGACCCCAGGGACTGTAGCCCGCCAGGCTCTATCCCAGTCCATGGGATTTCCTGGGTAAAAATACTGGAGTGGTTTGCCATTTCTTTCTCCAGGGGATCTTCCCAACCCCCGGATCGAACCCACATCTCTTGCTTGGCAGGCAGATTCTTTACCACTGAGTCACTTGGGAAACCCAAAACATGTGTATGCATATTTAAACATTCAAGGAAATGAACACTTAAAATTACTGCATTTTATGCTGTTTCTTAATGTAAATTTTACATTACAAGGAAAAAGGGAAGTAAAGATATAAATTATCTGACCATTTGCAGTTACATTTTTATACCATTTCTAATGTTGATTCTGTTACAACTGGTTAGTTTGCTAACAGAACCTCTTCTGCTCCATCCTGTGTGGTTAAGTATCTGTAACCCTCCAAGTGCAGTAACATGAGCACAGATTTAACATTTGCATTGTCTACCAATTGCCTTGCCACCATTAAGGAAGTGAAAACGCTACCAAGAGACATTGTAGACTTTCATTTTCTTCATATTACTCTGTCTTTAAGGGTATATTATCATGATACAGCCACACACTTGAATATAGTTCTACAGAAGAAAATCTTATACTGACTGTCATTGTCCTTTGAAATTGGAATCTTTTAGCATAATTAAATGTGAGTGTGTGAGTGTATGTGTGCACTCAGTTGCTAAGTCCTGTTTGATTTTTTTGTGACTCCATGGACTGCATCCCAGTCCTCTATCCGTAGAATTTTTCAGGAGAGGATAGTGGAGTGGGTTTCCTTACCCTCCTCCAGGGGGTCTTCCCAACCCAGGGATCAAACCCTCGGGTTTTCCATCTCATTGGCAGGTGAATTCTTTACCACTGTGACACCTAGGAAGCCCTATAACTTAAATATACATATATAATAGTGTCTGTAGTGGGAAACCATGTATCAATTTCTATGTCTCATTTCTTACATGAAGGACTTTTGGGAAATTGTAGCTTTAATATCTTAAAGGTGAAAGGAGTTGTTCATCTTAAAATAATTTTTATGTAATTTTGATGATTATTAAAAGAACTGTCAAGTGTAAGTCTAAATTCTTACAAAAATACACTGTGCTTTCAACTAAGTTCAATTCAGTTGCTCAGTCATGACCAATTCTTTGTGACCCCATGAACCACAGCATGCCAGGCCTCCCTGTCCATCACCAACTCCTGGAGTTTACCCAAATTCATGTCCGTTGAGGCAGTGATGCCATCCAACCATCTCATTCTCTGCCATCCCCTTCTCCTCCTGCCTTCAATCTTTTCCAGCATTAGGGTCTTTTCAAAGGAGTCAGCTCTTCACATCAGGTGGCCAAAATATTGGAGTTTCAGCTTCAGCATCAGTCCTTCCAATGAACACCCAGGACTGATCTCCTTTAGGATGGACTGGTTGGATCTCCTTGTAGTCCAAGAGACTTTCAAGAGTCTTCTCCAACACCACAGTTCAAAAGCATCAATTCTCTGGCACTCAGCTTTCTTTATAGTCCAACTCTCATTTCCACACATGACTGCTGGAAAAACCATAGCCTTGACTAGACAAACCTTTGTTGACAAAGTGATGTCTCTGCTTTTTAATATGCTGTGCTTTAGTGTTTTTGAAAGTTAAGGGATATGAATTCAGTCCAAGTTTTCATTTTTAATCTATTTCTATTAATCAACAATTTCATTTTTCAGTCAAGGAGAATCCGGAACACTAGGAGAGGCAACAATGTACCTTTACTCTCTTAGGGTCTGAGAATTAAATTGAGGTAAGAAATTAGGAGAACAGCATACAGATTTTGCCATGTACCTGGGAGCACACAGAGGTAAATGGATAACCAAAGGAAAAGCCTAATGCTTATCTAGTAGGATGAGCCAAGTGGCAATTGAAGAAATGTAAAATGCGAGGGGAGGGGAGGCTAACAGAAGCTAAGTTATTCTAACAAGGTCTGTTTGTACAGATTTTTCTTAACTTCGACTCTGTCTCTGGTGACTAGGAAGTTTCTTCTCTCCCTATACAGGAACAACAAAATGTTCTTTTCATATCCACTCTTTTACAAGTACCTTTAGTTCAAAATAATCCTTATGTTAAAGTGTCATATTTTGGAGCTGCATATTCTACTACCCTTCAGCATTATGCAGGTACTTGTTATATAGGTATAGTGTGTGTGTGTGTGTGTGTGTGTGTGTGTGTGTGTATGTGTGTGTGTGTGTGTGTGTGTGTGCTCAGTCGTGTCCGACTCTTTGCAGCTGCATGGACTGTAGCCTGCCAGGCTCTTTAGTCCATGGGATTCTCCAGGCAAAAATACTGGAGAGCAAAAATACTGAAGATCCTACACCAGGGGATCTTCCCAACCCAGGGATCAAACCAGAGACTCTTGCACCTCCTGCATTTACAGGTGGATTTTTTACGACTGTGCTACTTGGGAGGGCTTCCCTCCTGGCTCAGACAGTAAAGAATCTGCCTGCAATGCAGGAGACCAAATCTGTGTGCAAGTATGCCTGAATAAAAGAAACAAAGAGTTTGGAAAAGGAGTGTAGGTGTTTCATTTAGCTTAATTAAAAAAAAAAAAAAAAAAAAAAAAACAAATAAACCTGGAAACTTTTAACTGTGTGCTATGGTGTTCAAAACTATAATAAATTCACATACTGTCTCAGGTTTATCTGAGTTTAAAGGAGTGACTATACGAAAATCAGGGCTTCCCTTTTAGTTCAGTCAGTAAAGAATCTGCCAACAATGCAGGAGACCCAGGTTTGACTCCTGGGTCAGGAAGATCCCTTGGAGAAAGAAATGGCAACCCACTCCAGTATTTTTGCCTTGAGAAGCCCATGGACAGACGAATGTGGTGGGCTAAAGTCCATGGGGATGCAAGAGTTGAGCAATCCTGAGTGACTAAGCACACACATACAAAAATCAACAGAGAGGTTTTCCATGTTTCCTAAAAAAAAAAAAAAAAAAGCCAGGCAACATTATTTTATGGACAGAATCCAACAGGCTCTTTGAAAAATATTAGGCTTGATCCTTCCTGGCTGAGACAGAATTCATAATCAAGGTTTGAAATCAGGAAAATTCTAGGTTTTATTTCCTAACACTTGGAAAACAATCTTCAAACTCACTGGGAAAGAGAAAAGAAGTAAATATATGATCAACTGTGAGGAGAGTTTTTCTGTCCCAACAATACTTAGGGTAGCTTGGCTACCAACTTCATATAAGCTGTTACTTTCAGAAAAACAAAAAGACATCTGGTATAGAGGGTCCAAATTCAATATGATGTATGGTAAAAAACATGCACACATTTTCCTTAATATAAGCAACCTAATGTATAATTCCAATGTATCTTTTAGAGTTTCATATTTCTATTTACATTGAAAGCATGTATACTGGAATGGGGAGCCATCCCTTTCTCCAGGGGATCTTCCCGACCCAGGGATCTTCCCGACCAAGGGATCCAACCAGGGTCTCTTGAGTTGTAAGCAGATTCTTCACCCTTTAAGCCACCAGGGAAGCCCCCATTATTAATCATAACAAAATAAAAATGTAGCTGAAGTGAAACTAGATTGCCAGTTTCAAAATCCTCCATATGTCATTGTTGTATTATGATTTATAATAATATATATTTGGTCTCTCTTCTCATTTGTGGCACAGAGTTCCTAAAACCCCTGAAATATCCTAGTATAGTGACAAGAGCTATAGAGACATCTTCTGTTATATTTTTGTCCCTGCTTCCAGAGAGCTCCAGAGGCAAAAAAGAGAATGTCTTTTGTTATGCATAACATCTTCCTTTCATCCTTCTCTGATTTTATGTTAATGAGGTAATGCTTAGAAAGCTCCTAGATATTCCTGGGATGAGAGCTGAGTGCCAGGGGATAAAAATACATGATTAGACGGTTGGAATTTCTAGCCCCACTTTCAGACCTGTGGGCAGAGCAGAGGTGCTGATCATACATTTGCCCTAAAAGTTGAGGTCTTAACTATTAAAGTCACTGATGTAATCAACCATGCCTCTATAACAGGGCCTACATAGAAACCCCTGAACTGTGGGGTTCAGAGGTTGGTAACCCTTCACTCCCCTACACCAGCATTCCAGGATGGTGAACAAGCAGAAGTGCTGGAAGGGTAGGACCAGGGAGCGCACGTGGAGACTCTACATGCCCCCCCTCACACCTTGGCCTGCGTATCTCATCTGACTGTGCCTGCGTTGTAACCTGGTAGTTCAGTAAGTAAACCATTTTCCTGAGTTCTGTGTGTTCCAGCAATTTATCAAACCAAAGAGGTCCTGTCCATGGGTTCTCAAGGATTAGATCTGACAGACAGAGTGCCTGATAAACCGTGGATGAAGGTTCATGACATTGTACACAAGGCCCTGTTCAAGACCATCCCCAAGAAAAAGAAAATGCAAAAAGGTAAAATTGTTGTCTGAGCAGCCCTTACAAACAACTTAGATAAGGAGAGAAGCTAAAGGCAAAGGAGAAAAGGAAAGATATAACCACTTGAATGCAGAGTTCCAAAGAAGAGCAAGGAGAGATAAGAAAGCCTTCCTTAGTGATCAATGCAAAGAAACAGAGGAAAATCATAGTATGGGAAAGACTAGAGATCTCTTCAAGAAAATTAGAGATAGCAAGGGGAATTTTCATGCAAAGATGAGCACAATAAAGGACAGAAATGGTATGGACCTAACAGTCAGACAATATTAAGAAGAGGTGGAAACAATACACAGAACTATACAAAAAACGATCTTCACGACCCAGATAATCATGATGGTGTGATCACTCACCTAGAATCAGACATTCTGGAATGTGAAGTGAAGTGGGCCTTAGGAAGCATCACTACGAACAAAGCTAATGGAGGTGAAGGAATTCCAGTTGAGCTGTTTCAAATCCTGAAAGATGATGCTGTGAAGGTGCTGCACTCAATATGCCAGCAAATTTGGAAAAGTCAGCAGTGGCCACAGGACTGGAAAAGGTCCGTTTTCATTCCAATCCCAAAGAAAGGCAATCCCAAAGAATGCTCAGACTATTGCACAATTGCACTTATCTCACATGCCAGGAAAGTAATTCTCAAAAATTCTCCAAGCCAGGCTTCAACAGTATACGAACCATGAACTTCCAGAAGTTCAAGCTGAATTTAGAAAAGGCAGAGGAACTAGAGGTCAAATTGCCAGCATCCACGAGATCATCAAAAAAGCCAGAGAGTTCCAGAAAAACATCTATTTCTGCTTTATTGACTATGCCAAAGCCTTTGACTGTGTGGATCACAACAAACTGTGGAAAATTCTTCAAGAGACGGGAATATCAGAACACCTTATCTGACTCCTGAGAAATTTGTGTGAAGGTCAATAAGCAATAGTTAGAACAGGACATGGGACAATAGACTGGTTCCAAATTGGTAAAGGAGTACGTTAAGGATATACATTGTCACCCTGCTTATTTAACTTATATGCACAGTTCAGTTCAGTTCAGTCACTCAGTCATGTTTGACTCTTTGCAACTCCATGAATCACAGCACGCCAGGCTCCCTGTACATCACCAACTCCCAGAGTCCACCCAAACCCATGTCAATTGAGTCGATGATGCCATCCAACCATCTCATCCTCTGTCATCCCCTTCTCCTCCTGCCCTCAATCTTTCCCAGCATTAGGGTCTTTTCAAAGGAGTCAACTTTTCACACCAGGTGGCCAAAGTATTGGAGTTTCAGCTTCAGCATCAGTTCTTCCAATGAACACCCAGGACTGATCTCCTTTAGGATGGACTGCTTGGATCTCCTTGCAGTCCAAGGGACTCTCAAGAGTCTTCTCCAACACAACAGTTCAAAAGCATCAATTCTTCGGCACTCAGCTTTCTTTATAGTCCAACTCTCACATCCATACACGGCCACTGGAAGAACCATAGCCTTGACTAGATGGACCTTTGTTGGCAAAGTAATGTCTCTGCTTTTAAATATGCTGTCTAAATTGGTCATAACTTTCCTTCCAAGGAGTAAGTGTCTTTTAATTTCATTGCTGCAATCACCATCGGCCATGATTTTGGAGCCCAGAAAAATAAAGTCTGACACTGCTTCCACTGTTTCCCTGTCTATTTGCCATGAAGTGATGGAACCAGATGCCATGATCTTAGTTTTCTGAATGTTGAGCTAAGTCAACTTTTTCACTCTCCTCTTTCACTTTCATCAAGAGGCTCTTTAGATCTTCTTTACTTTCTGCCATAAGGGTGGTGTCATCTGCATATCTGAGGTTATTGACACTTCTCCTGGCAATCTTGATTTCAGCTTGTACTTCCTCCAGCCCAGCATTTCTCATGATGTACTCTGCATATAAGTTAAATAAGCAGGGTGACGATATACAGCCTTGACGGACTCCTTTTCCTATTTGGAACCAGGCTGCTGTTCCAAGTCCAGTTCTAACGGTTACTTCCTGACCTGAATATAGGTTTCTCAAAAGGCAGGTCAGGTGGTCCTGTATCCCCATCTCTTTCAGAATTTTCCACAGTTTATTGTGATCTACACAGTCAAAGGCTTTGGCATAGTCAATAAAGCAGAAATAGATGTTTTTCTGGAACTCTCTTGCTTTTATGATGATCCATCAGATATTGGCAATTTGATCTCTGGTTCCTCTGCCTTTTCTAAAACCAACTTGAACATCTGGAAGTTCACGGTTCACGTATTGCTGAAGCCTGGCTTGGAGAATTTTAAGCATTACTTTACTAGCATGTGAGATGAGTCCAATTGTGCGGCAGTTCAAGCATTCTTTGGCATTGCCTTTCTTTGGGATTGGAATGAAAACTAACCTTTTAATTAGTGGCCACTGCTGAGTTGTCCAAATTTGCTGGAATATTGAGTGCAGCACTTTCAGAGCATCATCTTTCAGGATTTGAAATAGCTCAACTGGAATTCCATAACCTCCACTAGCTTTGTTCGTAGTGGTGCTTCATCATGTGAAATGTTGGCCTGGATAAAGCACAAGCTGGAATCAAGATTGCCAAGAGAAATATCAATAACCTCAGATACATAGATGACAACACCCTTATGGCAGAAAGTGAAGAAAAACTAAAGAGCCTCTTGATGAAAGTGAAAGAAGAGAGTGAAAACGTTGGCTTAAAGCTCAACGTTCAGAAAACTAAGATCATGGCATCTGGTCCCATCAGTTCATGGCAAATAGATGGGGAAACAATGGAAACAGTGGCTGACTTTATTTCCCTGGGCTCGAAAATCACGGCAGATGGTGTTTGCAGCAATGAAGTTAAAAGATGCTTGCTCTTTGGAAGATAAGTTATGTCAACCTAGACAGCATATTAAAAAGCAGTGACATTACTTTGCCAACAAAGGTCCATCTAGTCAAAGCTATTATTTTTCCAGTAGTTCTGTATGGATGTGAGAGTTGGACTATAAGAAAGCTGAGCACCAAAAAATGATGTTTTTGAACTGTATTGTTGGAGAAGACTCTTGAGAGTCCCTTGGACTGCAAGGAGATCCAACAAGTTCATTCTAAAGGAAGTCAGTCCTGAATATTGGTTGGAAGGACTGATGCTGAAGCTGAAACTCCAGTACTTTGGCCACCTGTTGGGAAGAGCTGACTCCTTTGGAAAGACCCTGATGCTGGGAAAGATTGAGGGCAGAAGGAGAAGAGGATGACAGAGGATGAGATGGTTGGATGGCATCATCGACTCAACGGACATGGGTTTGGGTGGACTCCGGGAGTTGGTGATGGACAGGGAAGCCTGGCGTGCTGCAGTCCATTGGGTCACAAAGAGTCAAACACAACTGAGCAACTGAACTGAACTGAAGGAGTCCTGGAAACTTCTTATTTATAGCTGGTCAGAAACCAGGTGACAATCTGTACTCTTGGTTGTCATCAGAAGCAGTAGGAAAGAATTCTTACCAAACTTGGGCTTTAATCTGTGGGATCTGGCGCTATTTTCAGGTGTGCTCAGTCGTGTCCGACCTTGAGACCCTATGGATGTAGCCAACTAGGCTCCTTTCTTCATGGGTTTGTCCCAGGCAGGGATATAGGAGTGAGGTGCCATTCTTCCTCCTCCAGGGTACTTCCTGACCCCGGGGCTGAGCCCACCTCTCCTGTGTCTTTGGCGTTACAGGCAGACTCTTTATTGCAAGGCTTCCCTGGTGGCTCAGTTTGTAAAGAGACTGCCTGTAATGCGGATGAGCTGGATTTGATCCCTGGGTTGGGAAGATCTGCTGGAGAAGGAAATGGCAACCCACTTCAGAATTCTTGCCTGGAGAATTCCATAGACAGAGGAGCCTGGTGGGTTAAAATCCATGGGGTCACAAAGAGTCTGACACGACTGAGTAACTAACTTTCACTTTCACTTTCTTAATCGCTGAGCCACCAGGGAAGCCCTATATCCAGATAGGTAGTGTCAGAATTGGGGGATTTGCAGGTGAATCTAGAAGTAAAGAAAATGAAAGTCACTCAGTTGTGTCTGACTCTTTGCGACCCCATGGACTAAATAGTCCATGGGATTCTCCAGGCCAGAATACTGGAGTGGGTAACCTTTCCCTTCTCCAGGGGATCTTCCCAACCCAGGGATCAAACCGAGGTCTCCCAAATTGCAAGCGGATTCTTTACCAACTGAGCTATCAGAGAAGCCCCTAGAGGTAAAGAAACTGCCTGCCAATGCAGGAGACATAAGAGACTAGGGTTCGATCCCTGGGTTGAGAAGATACCCTAGAGGAGGGCACAGCAACCTCCTCCAGTACTCTTGCCTGGAGAATCCCCTGGACAGAGGAGCCTGGCAAGTTGTAATCCATAGGGTCGCACAGAGTCAGACACGACTGAAGTGATTTAGCAGGCACAGTATTAGAATTGAGTTAAATTGTAGGACATGAAGTTGTGTTGGAGAATTGTTGGGGATAAGAGAGGAAGTCCCACACATTTGGGAAGCAGAAGCATTGAGAGCAGAGTGTTGAGGGGAGAGACACGAGGCTTTCTTTTATGGTCAGTATAGTATTTCCTAAAATATTCTTCCTCAACAGAAGTTGGCAAAGGACCAGATAGTAATTATATTCGTTTTTGCAAGCCACATCCAATCTCTATCACAGCTATGTAATTGAAATTGTAACATCATTGACAATATATAAATTTTAAAAAATGGGTGTAAATGTGTTTCAGTAAGACTTTATGTGCACACACAAAAAAGGTAACAGAACAGAATTAGTTCATGGGCCACTTATTAACGATTCACTGCTCTAAAATGAAAAGTCAAATGTAAAACTTTTAAATTTATAGGGTCATTGCTCTTGGTTTGGTACAGTGTTTACATATGGTTTTCACACAATTCAATCTGTTGAAATGTAGTTGTTGGTTTCCTATTATAAAAAAAAAATAAAGAAAATTAGCACATTTACATTTATTCCCAGTTCTTTGCCGAAGCTCGGTGTTTTTCAGTTAGATTGTATTAGATATAATATTCTACAGATTTAAGCATTAAAAGCAAGACATCCTTTCCTGTGGTCTATCTTCCTAACCATCAATCAAGACACCCTATAATACTATAAAAATACCTGTACTATATGTAAACAAGCAAATACAAAGACTGCACTGAGCAACTCCCAAGAAAAGTACACCAGGTGTGTCTAATTATTTTATAAACTGATTGGGAAAGAAGTTGAATCCCATTGTTTTTGTGTTTTTCTGGAGCCATAGTTTTCTCATCACACTGGAATCCGCTGCTTTAACTCAACACCCTGAGACGGACTCCCTGAAATATCTGCTTCTCACTTCCTCCCATGGGAGGGAAATAGACATGATTTGACTAGATACATAGAACCAGATGCTTACAAATGGCATGTCCTCTAAAACTGGACAAGTATGTGTAATGAATCTGCAAACAGATGAATACATGTATGATAAGAGACATCGCCATACCAGCCGTTTAGGGGGAAGAGAGGACTGAGTCTCCCTGTGGCAGACACAGCCTGCCCGCATCCGCCCTCGGCCACCCTCAGCCTGCCCGCATCCGCCCTCGGCCACCCTCAGCCTGCCCGCATCCGCCCTCGGCCACCCTCAGCCTGCCCGCATCCGCCCTCGGCCACCCTCAGCCTGCCCGCATCCGCCCTCGGCCACCCTCAGCCTGCCCGCATCCGCCCTCGGCCACCCTCACCCTGCCCGCATCCGCCCTCTGCCACCCTCACCCTGCCCGCATCCGCCCTCTGCCACCCTCAGCCTGCCCGCATCCGCCCCCTCTGCCACCCTCAGCCTGCCCGCATCCGCCCCCTCTGCCACCCTCAGCCTGCCCGCATCCGCCCCCTCTGCCACCCTCAGCCTGCCCGCATCCGCCCCCTCTGCCAGCCTCAGCCTGCCCGCATCCGCCCCCTCTGCCAGCCTCAGCCTGCCCGCATCCGCCCTCTGCCAGCCTCAGCCTGCCCGCATCCGCCCTCTGCCAGCCTCAGCCTGCCCGCATCCGCCCTCTGCCAGCCTCAGCCTGCCCGCATCCGCCCTCTGCCAGCCTCAGCCTGCCCGCATCCGCCCTCTGCCAGCCTCAGCCTGCCCGCATCCGCCCTCTGCCAGCCTCAGCCTGCCCGCATCCGCCCTCTGCCAGCCTCAGCCTGCCCGCATCCGCCCTCTGCCAGCCTCACCCTGCCCGCATCCGCCCTCTGCCATCCTCACCCTGCCCGCATCCGCCCTCTGCCAGCCTCAGCCTGCCCGCATCCGCCCTCTGCCATCCTCAGCGTGCCCGCATCCGCCCTCGGCCAGCCTCAGCCTGCCCGCATCCGCCCTCTGCCAGCCTCAGCCTGCCCGCATCCGCCCTCTGCCAGCCTCAGCCTGCCCGCATCCGCCCTCTGCCATCCTCAGCCTGCCCGCATCCGCACTCTGCCAGCCTCAGCCTGCCCACATCCGCCCCCTCTGCCAGCCTCAGCCTGCCCGCATCCGCCCTCTGCCAGCCTCAGCCTGCCCGCATCCGCCCTCTGCCAGCCTCAGCCTGCCCGCATCCGCCCCCTCTGCCATCCTCACCCTGCCCGCATCCGCCCTCTGCCAGCCTCAGCCTGCCCGCATCCGCCCTCTGCCAGCCTCAGCCTGCCCGCATCCGCCCTCGGCCAGCCTCAGCCTGCCCGCATCCGCCCTCGGCCACCCTCACCCTGCCCGCATCCGCCCTCGGCCACCCTCAGCCTGCCCGCATCCGCCCTCGGCCACCCTCACCCTGCCCTCATCCGCCCTCGGCCACCCTCACCCTGCCCGCATCCGCCCTCTGCCATCCTCAGCCTGCCCGCATCCGCCCTCTGCCAGCCTCAGCCTGCCCGCATCCGCCCTCTGCCAGCCTCAGCCTGCCCGCATCCGCCCTCTGCCAGCCTCAGCCTGCCCGCATCCGCCCTCTGCCAGCCTCAGCCTGCCCGCATCCGCCCCCTCTGCCAGCCTCAGCCTGCCCGCATCCGCCCTCGGCCACCCTCAGCCTGCCCGCATCCGCCCTCGGCCACCCTCAGCCTGCCCGCATCCGCCCCCTCTGCCACCCTCAGCCTGCCCGCATCCGCCCTCGGCCAGCCTCACCCTGCCCGCATCCGCCCACTGCCAGCCTCACCCTGCCCGCATCCGCCCTCGGCCAGCCTCAGCCTGCCCGCATCCGCCCTCGGCCAGCCTCAGCCTGCCCGCATCCGCCCTCGGCCAGCCTCAGCCTGCCCGCATCCGCCCTCTGCCAGCCTCAGCCTGCCCGCATCCGCCCTCTGCCAGCCTCAGCCTGCCCGCATCCGCCCTCGGCCAGCCTCAGCCTGCCCGCATCCGCCCTCGGCCATCCTCAGCCTGCCCGCATCCGCCCTCGGCCAGCCTCAGCCTGCCCGCATCCGCCCTCGGCCATCCTCAGCCTGCCCGCATCCGCCCTCTGCCAGCCTCAGCCTGCCCGCATCCGCCCTCTGCCAGCCTCAGCCTGCCCGCATCCGCCCTCTGCCACCCTCAGCCTGCCCGCATCCGCCCTCTGCCACCCTCAGCCTGCCCGCATCCGCCCTCTGCCACCCTCAGCCTGCCCGCAGCCGCCCTCTGCCACCCTCAGCCTGCGCGCAGCCGCCCTCGGCCACCCTCAGCCTGCCCGCATCCGCCCTCGGCCACCCTCAGCCTGCCCGCATCCGCCCTCTGCCAGCCTCACCCTGCCCGCATCCGCCCTCTGCCAGCCTCAGCCTGCCCGCATCCGCCCTCTGCCACCCTCAGCCTGCCCGCATCCGCCCTCTGCCACCCTCAGCCTGCCCGCATCCGCCCTCTGCCACCCTCAGCCTGCCCGCATCCGCCCTCTGCCACCCTCAGCCTGCCCGCAGCCGCCCTCTGCCACCCTCAGCCTGCCCGCAGCCGCCCTGTGCCACCCTCAGCCTGCGCGCATCCGCCCTCTGCCATCCTCAGCCTGCCCGCATCCGCCCTCTGCCAGCCTCAGCCTGCCCGCATCCGCCCTCTGCCAGCCTCAGCCTGCCCGCAGCCGCCCTCTGCCAGCCTCAGCCTGCCCGCAGCCGCCCTCTGCCAGCCTCAGCCTGCCCGCAGCCGCCCTCTGCCAGCCTCAGCCTGCCCGCAGCCGCCCTCTGCCAGCCTCAGCCTGCCCGCAGCCGCCCTCTGCCAGCCTCAGCCTGCCCGCAGCCGCCCTCTGCCAGCCTCAGCCTGCCCGCAGCCGCCCTCTGCCATCCTCAGCCTGCCCGCAGCCGCCCTCGGCCAACCTCAGCCTGCCCGCATCCGCCCTCGGCCATCCTCAGCCTGCCCGCATCCGCCCCCTCTGCCATCCTCACCCTGCCCGCATCCGCCCTCTGCCAGCCTCAGCCTGCCCGCATCCGCCCTCTGCCAGCCTCAGCCTGCCCACATCCGCCCTCTGCCATCCTCACCCTGCCCACATCCGCCCTCGGCCATCCTCAGCCTGCCCACATCCGCCCTCTGCCATCCTCACCCTGCCCACATCCGCCCTCGGCCATCCTCACCCTGCCCACATCCGCCCCCTCTGCCATCCTCACCCTGCCCACATCCGCCCTCTGCCAGCCTCAGCCTGCCCACATCCGCCCTCTGCCAGCCTCAGCCTGCCCACATCCGCCCTCGGCCATCCTCACCCTGCCCACATCCGCCCCCTCTGCCATCCTCAGCCTGCCCACATCCGCCCTCGGCCATCTTCAGCCTGCCCACATCCGCCCTCTGCCAGCCTCACTGCTTGTGCTCCGCCCAGTCCTCACCTGCCTCTCACTGCCCACTGCCCGAGGGCTTTCTGAGGCCTCTGGATCCCGCCTAGCTATCTCCTTGATAGGCTATAGCAGGGATTCTTAACAATAATTCCAGGAACATCCCTCAAACAAAGGCTCACAGGAGTTCCTGCCCACATCTCCCAGCTCGCTCACCCATCTCTTATGTCTCCTTTACACAGACCCCCATAACTCCCCTGGCAGCATGAAGCTTCAGCTGCCCCTAATGGTCCCTGGTGGAGAAGGAAATGGCAACCCACTCCAGTGCTCTTGCCTGGAGAATCCCAGGGACGGGGGAGCCTGGTGGGCTGCCGTCTATGGGGTCGTGCAGAGTCAGACACGACTGAAGCGACTTAGCAGCAGCAGCAGTGGTCCCTGGTAGCTCAGCGGGTAAAAAATCCGTCTATGATGCAGGAGACCCTGGTTTGATTCCCAAGTTGGGGAGATCCCCTGGAGAAGGGATAGGCTACCCACTCCAGGGTACTAGGGCTTCCCTTGTGGCTCAGCTGGTAAAGAATCCACCTGCAATGCGGGAGAACTGGGTCCAATCCCTGGGTCGGGAAGATCCACTGCAGGAAGGCATGGCGACCCACTCCAGTACTCTTGTCTGGAGAATCCCATGGACCGAGGAGCCAGGTGGGCTACAGTCCATGGGGTCGCAGAGAGTCAGACATGATTAAGCATAGCACACTGGTCCTTGCTGATAATCCTCCACTCCTTGGCTGCCTTCCCTTCCTTCCTGATCTCACTTCTTTGCTTCCTGACAGGATCTTTCACCTCCCATATCCCGAAGGTATTATGCTCATCTTACAGATCAGGAAACTGAAAACTAGAGATTGTAAACAGCCATCCATGAACACAGATATTCCTGGTAATATTGTCACTGGACACTTTATCTTTTAATTTTTTTTGCAGTTTACTCCTAACAAACAATAGGATGCAGAGAGAAGCAGTATTAATAATTGTGCTTATTCTGTGCCAGGCACAAGTATCACTTCATTTAATCTTCACAATAATTCTATGAGGTCGGTACCATTAGTAAACATTTCTGTGTAAGAAAAAGCAAGGGCATAAAAAAAGGTGGGTAACTTAGGGTGGTGGTATCAGGACTTGACCAGCCCCTCCGACTCAGAGTACAAGGTTTTCCTGCCTCCACTCTGCTACTTCCCAGGAGAGCAGGGCTTCAACACTCATTTTTCAGACAAGATCATCAGTTAGTACTTTCGCTCTCCTCTACCCAGTAGCACACAGCAGATCATTGCTGGAAGTGC
Source organism: Muntiacus reevesi (assembly GCF_963930625.1). Classification (NCBI taxonomy): domain Eukaryota; kingdom Metazoa; phylum Chordata; class Mammalia; order Artiodactyla; family Cervidae; genus Muntiacus; species Muntiacus reevesi. Next base: position 90,152,539 of record NC_089255.1, on the reverse strand, counting down.
GGGGACATTTTCTAATGAGTTTTGTCTGATGTCGATATTAAAATAATTATAGACTCATCTCTTCCTGTGCTAAGTGCTTCACACAGCATCATAACAAAGAGTATGATCTAGATAGTATTACCTCTGTTTGACTTAGACCTCAGTTTCTTTATCTGTAACAGGTTCAAGGTCACACAAACAATAAGTGGCAGCTCCTAGATTTTACTTTCGGTTTGCCTGAGCCTAGCAATGGCACCCCACTCCAGTCCTCTTGCCTGGAAAATCCCATGGACAGAGGAGCCTGGTAGGCTGCAGTCCATGGGGTCGAAAAGAGTCAGACACGACTGAGCGACTTCACTTTCACTTTTCGCTTTCATGCACTGGAGAGGGAAATGGCAACCCACTCCAGTGTTCTTGCCTGGAGAATCCCAGGGACGGGGGAGCCTGGTGGGCTTCTGTCTGTGGGGTCGCGCAGAGTCGGACACGACTGAAGTGACTCAGCAGCAGCAGCAGCACAATGTTCATGATTCCTCGCCCTTTCAGCAGCCTCCCCACTTACTGATGTCAGAAAAGGCACCTCGCAGGACTGGCTTCAGGGGAGTTTCATTCTTTAAGTGAGCCAGGTGGGTCTTCTTGGAATTTGTTGCTGTCTTGTTACCTCCACTTGTGAGGACCTGAAGGACCTCATCTCACCCTCTTTGTAAACTCCAATTTACCATCAAGGCTACCCCCAAAAGTGAGGGTCCTGTGATCCCCCAACAGGTCGGTGAGACGGCAGTGCTGAAGAGGAGGGGTATTTCACAGCCAACAGCTTCATTTGCCCACAAAATATTCCTTTCACTCCCAGAAACCCCAAGGGTAAGTGGGATATTTACATATTGGTTGGTTTGTTATGTTTTGAGTGTTACCTAATTTTTCAAAGCAGAATGACATGATGGCACCTGTCTAACCAAATATCTGGGAGGCTCCTCAGAGTCATAATTAGGTCTTGTTTTGCTTTTTTTTTTCTCCCAGTAGACCCCTCTTCACCATTCCATTTTTCTACTGTGGCAACTGGTTTGTCTCAGTCTTTCTCAATCTCTCTAATTCCTCTCTTTCTCCTTTTTCTCTCTCATATGATATACACACAAACACGTAAGTCCATATACACATTTAAAAAACTTGCTGTTAGAAGATTAAATTTCATTAAATTCACTCACAGCAAAGTATTAAAATCAAAAGCTTTATCTCCATTGAGCTATTTGCATTTTGAGCCTCAGCTGCAGCTTGCAGAATTAAAAGTTTATCTCACTTAAAGGAATTTCATACATCAATGAGCAGCTATTACAGGGAACAAGGTATCTTTTTAAGAATCCTACACAAATACACCCCAGCCTGGCCAATGGAGGAAGGTTAGGGGCACTGCTACACATATCTTAATAGGCCTTGGCGGCAGTAATTATTCCCTGATGGCTTGAGTTTTAAATATGCACCACTTGGGATCCACTCTGAAATTCAGAAGGGTACCACCAACGCTGCTACAAGCAGAAGCTGCACAATAACCATCTCCCTTTCACTTTCTAAACACATTTATCAAAACCTGGCAAGACATCGCCCCCAATTGAATAAACAAAACTAAGATCAGTGTCTTTACCTCAGGGGTGTTCCGTCTCTGCCAGCAAGAAAATGCCATGGCTGACACCATTTATTCACAGCACTGATAACCCAGCAACTTCACTCAGCATCTCTGTGGCTCCTGAGGAAATATTCTTTGATGTGGGGCCTTGCTGGCAGCTCTCTTTTTTTTTTTTTTGGGGGGGGGGGTGGGATGGGGAGGGTGGTCAGAGAGCAAACAGGCATCTTGAGACAGCCCAGGCCTGTTTCTCTCTCCTTCCCTGCCCTTGGAGAGCTCCTCTCTGTAGGTTTGACTGACAGTTTTCTGAGGGTCCAGGAAAATTGCAAGCCAGCCCCTGTTGATGCTTTTTTTTTTTTCTCTTGCAGGAAAATTTGCTGCTATAATTGCCTCAGGGAGGAGAAAAGCTCCAAATGGAAAAGAGGCAGCGCTTTCATTTGCGACAATTCTTCTGAGAAGCTTAAACATAATCTCCTCACTGAGACTTTCATTAGATTTTTACCTGGCTCATTCCCACAGAAGCTTTAAGGTTCCATTGAGATGTCACCTCTCCTGGGAAGACTCCCTGACCCCCCAGTCTGTGGTAGGAGGCGCTCCTCAACGGTCCTGAACTCCCTTTCATTGTTGTTCTTATCGCCCTGGGTTTGAATTTTCTGACTGTCTGCCCCACTGGATTGGGGTCTTAAGGGCAAGTCTGTGTCCGAGTACTATGTACCTGTAGCTTTATTATCAAGTCAGTTCATCTAAGCTAGATACTTTCTTTAAAGGAAAAAAGAAAAAGGACATTTCTATCTTTCAATAGAACTCTGGGGTTAGAATGCTGGAAGGAGTCCGGTGTGGTTTAGTGAGGGGAGTTCATCCTCATTTTGCTCCGAAAGGCTTTGAAGTCATGTTGTGGGTCCATTTGGCAACCTCAGCAATGCAGCGTAAAATCCTAATTGCAACAGATTTATTAAGCTTGATCCTGATTGGAGACATTCTTATTCTACCGCAAAGCCCTAGTGCCTTGCAGGCAATACACTTCTTCCAAGTATACCTGTGACCCAGAGACTCAGAAGAAAGAAGTAATGTCTAGTGCCCATGCTGGCTCCCCTTAGTCATCATGTCACTGGCTTTGTAAAATTCAGACATTTCTAGACGTGGGTTGACAATAAGAAGGGAAAAGAAAAACGCACAAAAAGTCCTGGAAACCTTTTCTTTCTTATGGTGAGTACCAGGGAACAGTGGGTCTGATCATTCTCCCACGCTGAGGCAGGCATGCCATCAGAAGGAGAGAGAGATGTGGACAGACATGATAACACATGCCACCCTTTCTTCTAGAGTCCCTGTGGACCATTTCCAACTGCAGCGCTCACTCAGCTGCACCCTCTGTGATGTCCCCGGGGCCCGGAAGCAACCAGCAAGCAAGAGATGGATACAAAGCCTAATGTTAGCACTGGATGGGAACTCCTTACAGAGTGTGGCCCTCGACGGGACGTGGTGATGAACTTGAGACCTGGGCACTGACTGGGGATTAATAATCACCCAAGAGCAGTGAGGAAAGCTCTAAGTGCAGGCAGAGAAAAGAGCCCTGAGGAAGAACTAGGAGTCAGCACTGTTGACAATGCAAGATTTTCCTGAGGGTTTGAGCCCTGAGCAAGAGCTGGGAGTCAACACCATTGAAAATGTAAGCTTTTCTTGAGGGTCTGAAGTCAAAGGAAGAATGAATAAAAGAATAAATCTTAAAGTCTGTGCTCCCTGCCTCTGGTCTGCTGAAGGTACCAGAGGTTGACCTTCTTCTGGCCTTGGATGAACAGAGCTGCTAGAACAGGAAAAGTCCACTCTTATTAGCAAATGGAGCCTCCAAATACATGACTCAGACTACTTTTTTTGGTATCTAATATCCACCTTGGAAATGAAGTCTTTCAAATAAATGTATTGCGTATTAAATAATACATACTCATCATACCAATTATACAAACAATGCAAGATCTTTAAAGATGAAGGAGAAAACATGCCAATGAAAATAATTTATAAGCATTTTAAAACTTTTATATCTGGAAATCATTCCAGATGCATTTCCATATAAAAAAGGCCAATAGAAATATTTAAAATTAGAAACACTGAATAACATTGTGATTATATTTCTCAAGCTATTATAAAATTATTAAATTTAATTTCATTTTCCAAAGAAAAAAGTTAAGAAAAACTGAAGGAACCATTGGACATCTTATAAATATTTCTGGGGAAAAATAGACACTAATTTGTGACAGTAGATAAGATTATAGAAAACTGATTAAGAAAATTACAAGTTTTGGTTGATACCTTACATTTTTTAAAAAATCAGATTTCATATTTAATATTCAGGTTTCTCTTCTATGACAAATTAAGGAAACTTCTTTCTACTGTTAATATCCCTGAATCTTTAATTTCATTAATTATATTTTATTATTATTACTATATGTTCAAGAGTAATAAACACATAAAGTGATACCAATATAAAGGTCTAAGCAAAGACTTAAGTTCAGTATCCCAAATAATGACTTTTAATACTCACATAATATTTTTAACAGAATTTTCACAAAATTTTATTTAAGAACTATGTAATTTTTTTGGTATTCATACTTGCTTCCCACAATTGTTATGTACATATGCCATTGTTCATTTTACCTTCTTAGGGTTGCTAGTTAACAACATTAAAACTAGTTAATTTTTTATATTTAATTCTCAGTTCAAATGGGTGGCTCCCTTTCCCTGATGGGAAATTCTGATACAGAAATGTACGCAACATATTCCATTTAAACTTCAGAGTAAGTTCTAAAGTTAGTAATAAGATGTCCAAAAACACTGAAAAGGCCTTTGTGTTGGAAAGGGTTGGGAATCAGCACGTCAGAACCCTTCTATGGTCCCGTGTCTGACTCTTTGTGACTCCGTGGACTGCAGCACATCAGGCTCCATCTAGCAATGAGTAGCTTAGACTTCTTACTCTATCGAATAATCCTTATTTCATGTCCCAACCAAACTGTTTGGATTTAAAAGGGGGTCCATCCCTTCAAAGTTGTGTGAATTTGAGCTCATCATTCAGCCTTAATAAGTAGTATTCCCTTCTGTAAGACGGAGATCAGATAACTCTCCTATTGGGTTATTGTTAGGACTGGATGAATATGTTATGAATACCTAGTACTTGAGTTACCATTAGGTACTAAGTTAAGAAATCATAGAGTGAAGACTAACACTACGCCTTGCCTGCCGTGTGTCACACACGATGGGGTGTTGCTGCAGGACCTTGCTTCAGGTGCCTAAGCTCCCCATCCATTAAACCATTGATGTCTCTGTTGCAGACTCCAGGTTCTTTCTTTGGTCTTGATGCCAGGCACACACAGACCTTTCAGGCCTGTGGGATGCAGCCCCCAAAATTAGCAGAGCCAGCTAGGTGACCAAACAACCTTGAGGGTACTGCCCACTGACCTGGGAGTCCCAAAAGTTGTAGGGGTGATCCTGAAAGTTGTGGGGGAAACCCCAAGGTGCCTGTCCACTAGTATGCATGGGGTCTTGTGGTGACTTTCCTTGATTAATGAGAGCCACCAAAAGATCTAGAGAACAATGGCCTCTAATGGCTGTGCTGTTGTATCAAAATGAGCCTTTTGTAATTGGTTAAGCTAGCTTTCTAAAAGGAATTGGTACTTCTCCTGTGTCTTTCTTACATAAATGACATATTAGACCAGACAGACTTAATTGATATTTATAATTCCATCTGAAAGCAGCAGAATACACTTTCTTCTGTAGTATACATGGAATATTTCCAGGATAGATCACATCTTGGTCACAAGTCAAGGCTCAATAAATTGAAGAAAACGAAAATCATAACAAGCATCTTTTCCAAACCACAATGCTATGAGATTAGAAATCAACTACAAGAAAAAATACTGTAAAAAAAAAAAAAAAAAAAAAAACCCACAAATATATGGAGACTAAACAATATGTTACTAAACAATGAATGGATCACTGAAAAAAATCAAAGAGGAAATAAAAAATTACCTAGGCAAATGACAATTAAAACATCATTCCAAAGTCTATGAAATACAGCAAAAGCAATTCTAAGAGGAAAGTTTATAGCAATACAATCCTACTTCAGCAAACAAGAGAAATCTCAAACAACTAACCTTATACCCAAGGCAACTAGAGAAAGAAGCATAAGCAAAACCTAAAGTTAGTAGAAAGAAAGAAATCATAAAGATCAGAGCAGAAATTAATGAAATAGAGATGAAGAAACAAATAGCAAAGATCAATGAAACTAAAAGCTGGTGCTTTGAGAAGATAAATAAAAGTGATAGACCTTTAATAGGACTCATCAAGAAAAAAAGGGAGAGGACTCAAATCAGTAAAATTAGAAATGAAAAAGAAGAATTTACATCAGACACTACAGAAATACAAAGGATCATGAGACTACTACAAGCAACTATCGTCCATGGAATTCTCCAGGCCAGAATACTGGAGTGGGTAGTTGTTCCCTTCTCCAGGGGATCTTCCTAATCCAGGAATCGAACCAGGGTCTTCTGCACTGCTGACAGATTCTTTACCAACTGAGCTATCAGGGGAGCCCTGAAAGCACCTATACACCGATAAAATGGACAATCTAAAAGAAATGGACAAATTCTTAAGCATACTCTTTCAAGACTGAACCAAAAAGAGAAAATACGAACAGACCAATCAAAATTACTAAAATTGAAACTGTGAGGGATAATCTCCAAACAAACAAAAGTCCAGGCCAGATGGCTTAACAGGTGAATCCTATCAAATATTTAGAAAGAGTTAACACCTACGCTTCTCAAACTACTTCATAAAATTGCAGAGGAAGGAATACTCCCGAGCTCATTCTATGAGGTGGTGATTAGCCTGATACAAAAACCAGACAAAGATATCATAAAAAAGGAAATTATAGACCAGCATCAATGATGAACATAGAGGCAAAAATCCTCAACAAAATACTAGCAAACCAAATTCAACAACATGTTAAAAGGATCATAAACCACAGTCAGGTGGAATTTATCCCAGGAATGCAAGTATTTTTCAATATGTGTAAAATCAATGTGATACACCACATTAACAAACTGAAGAATAAAAACAATATGATCATCTCAATAGATACATAAAAAACTTTTGATGAAATTCAACACCTATTTATGATTAAAAAAAAAAAAAAAACTCTACAGAATGGGGGCATAGAAGCTACTGACAAGGGATGAATCTCCAAATGATACAAACAGCTCGTGCAGCTCGATACCACAAAAAACTCAATCAAAATATGGACAGAAGATCCAAATAAACATTTTTCCAAAGAAGATATAAAGATAGCCAAAAAGGATATGAAAATATGCTCAACATCACTAATTACTAGAGAAATGTAAAATCAAAACTACAATGAGGTATCACCTCACACCAGTCAGAATAGCCACCATCAAAATATCTACAAACAATAAGTGCTGGGTGTAGATGAAAGGTTGTTGCTGAACGATAAGATGCCAGGATTCTTGGCCTCTGGGGGAGACGAATTCAATCCGGGGCCAGAGACGAGGCTGGATCACTCAGAGCTTTTGGTAATAAAGTTTTATTAAAGTATAAAGGAGATAGAGAAAGCTTCTGACATAGGCATCAGAAGGGGGCAAAAGAGTACCCACCCTGCTGGTCTGCAGCTGGATGTTATATAGTCACTAGTAGTCTGTTAATGAAAAGAAAGGAATGTCTTAAAACTCAGAGTGGCACCAGATGATTCATCCCAGGCCATAAACCGATTGACTTGAATCTTGTAGAAGGGCAGATTACCATACAAATAGTTTCATTTACATAGATTAAGGGAACAATGTCTGAGTATAACATACCGGTGTGTCAAGTAGGTTCTGAGCCATTTGGCGGAACCTGAAGACAGAGTCTGGGCTACATTAACACAGCTTAAGACAAACATTTCCATAAGAAAAAATGTGTTGGTTAACTCAGGGTTTGAGAATAGTTAGCTTCAGATGAAACCAGGTGTTATGGCAACAGAGCATTTTAAGAGAAACCTCCTTTAAATTTGTATAGAGAAGGAAAAAAGATATCGCTAGTTTGTTTCCTCCTGTGGCTTAAGAGAGAGAAAAATGCCTGGCACTTGCAGCCTGTTTTCTCCATTTGGAGACCCCGGGCCTTCCTGCCTGTTACCCTCTCATAAAGAAAAGGGAACTCTCCTACACTGTTGTTAGGAACGTAAATTGGTACAACCACTATGGAGAACAGAATGGAGGTTCCTTAAAAAACTAAAAATAGAGCCGTCATATGATCTAGCAATCCTATTCCTGGGCATATGACCAGAGAAAACTGTACTTTAAAAGATACATGCACGCCTGTGTTCACTGCAGTGGGATTTACAGCAGCCAAGACATAGAAGCAACCTAAATGTTCATCGACCAATGAATGGATAAAGAAGATGTGGTACCTATATACAATGTAATATCACTCAGCCATAAAAAGAACAAACTAATGCCCTTTGCAGTGACATGGATGGAACTAGATATTGTCATACTGAGTGATGCAAGTCAGACGGAGAAAGACAAATATCATCTGATATCACTTACATGTGGAATCTAAAAAAAAAAAATGAACCTACTTGGAAAACATAAATAGAGTCACAGATGTAGAAAACAAATTATGGTTACCAAAGGGGAAAGGGGCAGGGGAGGGATAAATGGGAAGACTGGGATTGACATATATACACTACTATATATAAAATAGATAATAAGAACCTGTAGCATAGCCTTGCAGGCTACAGTCCATGGGCTCGCAAAGAGTCAGACGGGACTAAGGGACTAACACTCACTTTTCACAGGCAATTATATTCAGTACTTTGCAATAACTAAGGGAATATAGTCTGAAAAAATAATTACTTTGCTATATACCTGAAACAAGCCATGAGGCTTCCCTCAGAGCTAAGTTGGTAAAGAATCTGCCTACAATGCCAGAGACTGAGTTTGATTCCTGGGTCAGGAGGATCTGCTGGAGAAGAAAATGGACATCTACTCCAGTGTTTTGGCCTGGGGAATCCCATGGACAGAGGAGCTTGGCATGCTAAGGTCCACGGGGTCATAAGAGTTGGACGGGACTTACTGACTAAACCACCACCACCATACCTGAAACCAATACAATATTGTAAATTAACTATACTTCAATAAAAACACTGAGAAAATATAAAGATAGCTATGCCTGTCATTACTATTTGTGTTAGTTTCACTAGCATCATCATCTTGTCAGGTACCTACCTCTAATTTCATGAGACACCCTTTCTCAATGTTCCTGTGATACTGAATGTTGGATCTCAGAATATCCCATGTTGTCCTAAAACTGAATATGTGGCACTGACAGTTCTTTCTGATTCAATAATCTTACCTAACTGTACAAGGAGTCTGTCCACCTGCCAAAGTGCTATTTTTTAAGAGAATCTCTTTAATATACTGTCACCTGAGAGGCATTTACTGATTTCCCTAAGTAACCATAGGGAAGCTTCTCCAAAGCTTCCCCTTGATTCTGCAAAGTCTTGTACCTTAGCCTATGACAGAGCATCACAATTTGTAGTTTCCATTATGGTCTTACTTCTAGACAGTAAATTTCATTAAAGAAAAACTTCGTATTTGCTCAGTCCTTGACATCACCATCATCTTCTTCATCTCCATGGTTACCAAAGAGTTATGTTTATTTTATCATGTAAGAGACATTTGTTTGTCTATGAACCTTATGTATATACTATATGAATAATGGAAACTTCCTTCATGCACACACTGCTATATTCAAAGTGGATAACCAACAAGGACCTACTGTACAGCACATGGGACTCTACTCAATATCATGTGCAAGCCTGATGGGAGGGGGAGTTTAGGGGAGAATGGACGCATGTATATGTGTAGCTGAGTCCCTTGGCTGTTTGCCTGAAACTTCCACAACGTTATGAATCGTCTATACCCCAACACAAAATAAAAAAGTTTAAAGCTTGAAAAAAAATAATGGAAACTTCCTACTGGTAAACTATGCTCCTTTTAGAGCATGTGAAATGGAAACGAAGAAACCTTCAGAAACTTGCCTGAGGTCATGCAACTAAGGATGACAGAGTCATGATCTGTAACTCTGCAGCCCAATTTCTTAATGCCATGCTGGATAAACACTCAAGTGTTTTATGAATAATGTGTATACAACCCCTAAGGTAACATTTAGCCCAAACTCCAGTATATTTTCAGGGAGTTATTAAGCAATTAAGCATTTTATAGGTCATACACTAGGGTAAATGCTATGAAAGATGGGAAAGAATGACTATCCTACTTTCAAATATTTTAGTTTCATTGAGGGAAAAAGTGTAGCATATATGAAAACAAAATTAGATGGAAAAAACACACTAAAATGGACTGTGATGAAATTGATAAATGTAGATTGCAGTGAGGGCCAGAGAATTTGGAGAGGAATGTTATTATGAGATCATTTTAAAGAGCCACTAGTGTATTATACTGTACCTTAAAAGTCTTTCCTGATTCTTTTAGTCTAAAAATGTGGTACTCCTTACTTTTGTGAGACTAATAGACAAGCAATTGATTGGAACAGTTATACAAATCACTGTTATTTCATAGAGAAGAATGACAGAGACATTTTGTGTATTGTTGAGCTTTGAGCACATGGGAGAAAAGTGAAGTCGTTGTCACTACTTTTGAAATATTGACTTCCATATAAGTATATAAAGAAATTTGAATGCTTGACTTTTGTGATCTGTTGTATGGTTTGTTACACACTATTTCAGTGTCATACAGAGAAATTTTAAATTCTAACCATAAATGTTTCACTACATAAGTATTTGTACTCATTACTACAAAATCCCAGTTACAGAAAAACCAAGAGTCACGACTGAGCAACTGAACTACCACAAAAATCATTACACTGATTAGAATAACAAATGAAGTTAAAGATCTCACAACTTCTATCCAAAAGAACAGAAGAGGTTTCTTTAAATTGTCCCAGGCTAGGTGGTCCAAAATTACCTTGAGGTTAATGATTTAATAGATGTATATTATGCATATCCTTTATGAAAATCACTATTCAAGGATATTCTAATAAAGATGTGCTGTTTGAAATAGGATGGAAATACTAAGATAGGGAAGCCCCCACCTTTGAGAATATTTGTACCATATGCTTTTATTAGAACTGCAGATGTAAATAGTGAATCCTAAGTCTCCCAAACATCAAGCTTTTGTTAAATCTAAATCAGAAGTATGACTTTTTTTTTTCTTAAACTAAAAACTGAATAATTTAAAAGCTCACAGTTCTATCTTGGTAAACTAATATTCATACATAATTTTTTTAATGCATTCCCTAAAACTACTGAACCACCAAAGTATTCTCTATATTAAACTGGAAATAACTCTATATCTTATTCAGGTTAAGGTTTCTGAAAATAAGATAGGCCTATGATTTAACATTATCAATCTTAGCAATTTCACTATGTTGTATGTGTTTGAATCGTTTCTACCATACAGTTTATGTTACCTTTTACTTGTCCAATTCTTTTAAAAATATATATTCATACAATTATATTTGGTGGACTAGGTGCATAGCTTGGAATTTTTAGTGATCATTTGGACACTTTCTTTAAATTAAATATGTATTCGAATATTACCCTTTCAGCATTGCTCTTTCGTGGATAGAAGTAACAACAGACCTATTCATGGATTTTTCCAAACTTAAGGAAAAAATTGCATTTTGAGGCAAATCACAGATTTAATCATTCCTCCTATAAGTTGTTCAACGCATAGCGCAGGGCACTCAAAGCTGGTGCTCTGGGGCAACTCAGAGGGATGGGGTGGGAAGGGAGGTGGGCGGGGGTTCAGGATAGGGCACACGTGTACACCATGGCTGATTCATGTCAATGTGTGGCAAAAACCACCGCAATAATTGTAAAGTAATTAGTCTCCAACTAAAATAAATATTTAAGAAAAATCAATGGTGAATGAAAGATTGAACATGAAAATATTACAATGTCCACAGTTTCATCATTTCTCTGTTCAACTTTCTATGGAAAGTTGTGACTGCAGTTGTGAATGCAGTTATGACTGCATTTTCTATTTAAGATTAAATTTGATGTCATTCTTTCACAGAGATTGATAACTAGGAAAACAATAAAGATAAAAACTAACACACTGAAGAAGACAACTCTTGGTTAGGCCAGGATCCAGTACTGAAACTCTTTTAATCCGCAAAGATTAATTTCTGTAACAAAGATTTATAAGAACTGGATGCGCAGAAGCAGCTAGAGAAATAGTCTTCTCTTTGAAAAGAGTTGAAGCAAGTCCCCAGGCTCCATTTAGACCCACTTGAGTGCTTTATTCATAAGTTGGCTTTCAAATTCCACAAAGGCTGCTTTTTGTTTTCAGATCTTCAGGGGAGCCTTGCAATTCCCAGTGTCAAGGGCAAAACAGAATCTGTGATCTGCAAGCAACTCAGCTCATCAGCATGAATTATTGCTCTGCCAGGCTTGTAAACAAATGCAATCAGAAGCCTTGTGCAGAGGCCCTGGGGAGGGTGCCCCCTTACCCCCTGTCTGCTCTTTCCTGGTCTCTTTCCACTCTCCCATGAACTGTTGACTCCCCACCCTGTTGATTGCTCTTCTTCTTTTCACCTTCTCCCTGGGTGGCCACATCTGCCTTCCTGGCTCCAGCTAAATTTTCTATTATGATAACTTCTAATTACACATTTTCAGCATCAGCCTTTTGCAGGAGCTCCACACCTGTATTTCCAACTGCCTACTAAATGCAACTCTAACTACCAAATCCAAAGCTGGCTCATGCTTTCCTCCCCCTCCTCGAGCCCATATTTGTTTTTTTGTGAGAGCTCCCATCGTGAGCTGATGTCTCTGCTCCATGTTGCCAACGCTGCACAAAAAGAAAACCTCAGGTTCCTACCTGACTCCTTCCTCTCCTTGACGCCCACACTCTCCCACCACAGCCAGTCAGTCATCAAATAAATTCAACACATCAACTCAGGACCTTCTCCAGAACTGTTCCTACTTGGGAACTATTACCTGCTATCAGTCTCTCCCCATTTCTTAACAGGATGATTTCCAGCCCCTGTTTGTCTGACTTTCACCATGCATATCTCTCTCCCACCCAAGCAGCGTTATTTCTCAAATGTCAGATATTTTGCTCTTCCCTTTAAATTTGTGGTGATGAATATACTTACTTTTCTCATGGCAAAAGACACCTTGTAAAGTTTTGGGTTGGCCAAAAAGTTCATTTGTTTTCTTCCATACCATATTATGAACAAACTTTTTGGCCAACCTCATAAAATTTGATGAAACTGATAAATGTTAGTACTAATTTATTTTACTCTTGACAAATTACTTTCATGAGTTTGCTTCATGTTCTCAATAAACATCAAAACTGATTGGCCCGGTATCCAGACACATGGCCATCACCTACATCCTAGACATGATCTCCCACCATGTTCCCCATAAATATTTTACTTTGGACATTGAAATTTGCGCATTATTCACTACCTGTGTCTTTAACATTTCCTGGAACACAGGAAGCACTGAAAAATAAATGTTTGCTGAACAGATGAAGTTGATCTCTGCAGTTCGTCTCTGCAAAGCCCTTATGATATTCTCTGTTGTTACATATTCTACTCTCTCTGCTTGGAAATTTCTTTCTGCTCTTCTGAACCTGGCTAAGAATTGCTACCCTTTCTGCAAAATCTAGCTGACATTTGACCTTTTGATTAATTATCATTAATTCAGCAACTGTTTATTGAGCACATACCAAGAACTTGGTGCAAAGGACACAAGAACCACAATTTCATGTGTGAAACACAAATAATTATTAATACAAGACAACTGCATACTTATTTATAGCCATTCCTGTATATCCCCACATATGTAGTTGCCTCCTCCTGTCCACTCCATTTTTTAATATCACTCAGAACTACTGTATTAACTTAGGAAAATCTCTCTCCAAGTTAGTCTGATATACTTTTAGACTGCATTTTATTACACTATACTTTTATTACAATATACCATATGTTTCCCCTAAAATGAGCACAATTTCTAGCAAATAGTAGGCCATCAATAAATGGGGCTTATTTATGTAATTATGCTGAGGGTACAATATACTAAAATGAGCCTATGCTTATGATCAGATTGCCGAGCTGAAGTTCAGACTGACTTATGTAATTCGGATGTGGAGTGGATCAATTAACTTTCCTGGCCTCATTGCTGCTGCTGCTGCTGCTGCTGCTGCTAAGTCGCTCAGTCGTGTCTGACTCTGTGTGACCCCATAGACGGCAGCCCACCAGGCTCCTCCATCCCTGGGATCCTCCAGGCAAGAACACTGGAGTGGGTTGCCATTTCTTCCTCCAGTGCATGAAAGTGAAAAGTGAAAGTGAAGTCGCTCAGTCGAGTCCGACTCTTCGCGACCCCATGGACTGCAGCCCACCAGGCCCCTCCGTCCATGGGATTTTCCAGGCAAGAGTACTGGAGTCGGGTGCCATTGCCTTCTCCGCCTGGCCTCATTAGCACCTTGTAAATCAGGTGGGACAACATCTATTTCATTAAGTTCTTATAAGCATTAAGCAATATAATAGGATGGGCTATGAAATTGTCAGTTGTTTGCTTGATTCAGGAATACAAAATACAAGGTAATGAAAGTTCAATAGGCTGGAAAAGTAGAAGAACATAGGTAAGTAAAGAACAAGCAGCTGAGTTAGTAGGTCAGTTCTTCCTAGATTAAGAAATTCTCAGAGGGCTGAACAGGAAAAAACAATATGGAATAGGTAAACTCATGTTTTAATCAAACTGGAAAAGGAAAGTGAACAAGTCCTCACTTAAAAGTAGCAGAAATGTGATACAGTATACTGTACAGTATTTTGTTAAATATAACTTTTTATAGTAAATTATATGAGATTTTTATTTCTGAGCAAAAGTTTAGTTATTTTGAGTAAATATATCTGTTCTTTTATGTCTGGATTTTGAACACACTGAAACATATAGATGCTTGACCTACAGGGAACACAAAGTCAAAATCTGGGGGGCTCTGAGAGGGCAGAACCAGGTAGAAACTCCCCATCTGTCTCCTAAGGGTCTGTCTCAACAATCATATCTGTTTCTGCACTTACTCTGATGAGCTCTGTTTTTAGACTTACTCTGGATTCCTCTGGCAGATATTTAACTGATGACTGATGGAGTGGATGGGAAGAAAGCCTTCATCAGGTCAAGACTTAGGAACTTGACGAAGCCAAGATTGAAGGACACTTCACAAGAGCATTTTTATAGACATTCACAGACCACTGAGACCTGAGGATATTATCCTCCAAAATAGTTTTCGCATCTGCTTTAAGACAAGGCGAACTTACATGGACTCTAAGAACATTGACTGACATCACATTGTCTAATATCTTCCAAAACATAGATTTTAACTACAGGGTATATTTAGAGAGAAAAAGTTCAGCTTTGTTTGATTACCTACAATTCTCATGGTTTTTATTTGCCGTGTCTCCTTTTTCCTTTCATCCCATTAAAGAAGCTTGTCTTATTGACCTGAGGAAACTAGGAATGATGAGCAAATCCAAAACTAAGCTATTTACTGAAGCAAAGAGCAATTTTTATAAAAGCCTACATAATTTCAATGTAAAACCTACCTTGAGAAACCAGAAGAAACAAAATTTAAGAGAACTACCTCAAAATAAATAGGAAAGAAAACTGGACATTTTCGAATAGCTATCAGTTACAAGGTACCATGTTTAGTGTTTATAAAGGTGTCCTTATTTAATTCTTCCACAGTTTCCTTGATAAAATTATAAGGAATATAATTTGTTCATTTGTTCATGATCAAATATGCTAAAATAAAGGTACAGGATTTGAGCAAGTATCCAAATCTAGATAATTACTCCTCCACAATATTTTACTGTAGTACTGTTGAACTTTAGGGTCACCTTAAATTCATGACCAAAAAGATGGGAGTTTTATTTTTAAAGAGAGGGTTAAAAGTATATAAAGACCTTTTTTCTCTTTTAAAAATAAAATCAAGAACTACTGAGTCAATTTACAATTTCTCCTGGTTATGGTTTTGTAAATAAACATGGCACTGTTTTTGGCACTGTGTCAGACTGACTTGTTTTCACAGCCGAAACTGAAGTCATGGACTAGCTTTTCTAGCCAGGTTATAACAATATAATTTACAGCATATTAGCCTTTTCATATCTTATTGATTTTTCATGCTGAAGGGCTTCCAAAGTCACAACAGAAGCTAGTTCTGTGCTAAGGAATAACAGTATCAAATTAAACATTAAGGCATGTGCCAACTCGAATATTGAGTTGATATTAAAAAAAATAAACATTTGTTTCTTCTTAAAAACATTGTATTCACCCATGACTACATTCATGTGATAAAAGAATCTTCAAACACAAAGATGAAAACCAAAAATAATTACTTGCCAGAGCCAAGAATAAGAGCCGTCACCACATATTAAACTTGAAAGTCACCAGCCTGAGAAAAAATAATCACTTGAAATAATTCAAAAAGAAACTGATTATATGAAATAAAATAAGGAAAAACCTAAACCAAGATTCAGGAAGTATATACAAATCATCTGTTCCTTAGATTGTGAAATACTTTGTTCACAGAATGTTTTCAATGCTGAATCCCATATAAAGAGACTTGTTTATCCCTTTAAACACTATCTGAGAAGTCCTCAATTCCCGAGTGGCTCAGCAGGTTAAAGAATCCATGGGCAATGCAGCAGCTGCAGGAGACGTGGGCCAGGGGGATGGCCTGGAGGAGGAAATGGCAATCCTGAAAAATCCCATGGACAGAGGAGCCTGGTGGGCTACACTGAAAACGGTTGCAAAGAGTCTGACATGACTGAGCACATACGGCAAAATTTATTATATTAGGTTTTGGAGTAGGAACTTCTTGGTATCAATCCCTGATTTCCTCAACTTTTTAAGCAAATAATGCTTTGAAGCCAAAACAGACTAAAAAGACTTCCCTCTGCTTTATTCCTTTGCTTGTTCCTTAAACCAAATTTAACTTTACGTGTTTATATTTGGGCTTCCTTGGTGGTTCAGTCGGTAAACAATCCACCTGTGATGTAAAAGATCCAGAGTTCTATCCCTGACTCAGGAAGATCCCCTGGAGAAGGGAATGGCGACCCACTCCAGTGTTCTTGCCTGGAGAATCCCATGGACAGAGGAGCCTGGCAGGCTACAGTCCATGAGGTCGCAAAGAGTCAAGACACGACTGAACGACTAACACTTCGACTTTTTCACATTTGAGTCAAGAAACAAAAACTAAACTTTAGAAAAATTTTTCATTATTTATACAAATAATTGTATTTTGAAATATTTTCAAACATGAAATATTTTATTATATTTGCCTCTTCACACAAAATATTCCAGATTCTTTCAGAAAAAGAACATCATATATAGAACTTCCACATAAACTCCAAATGAAGTCAACATTGTTTCAGTTCTATAATCCAGTCCACAGTTCAGTTCAGTTCTATCAGCTCAGTCCTTCCAATGGAATCCAATCCACAGACTCCTTTAAATTCAGCCAAATGCTCAATGGTCTGGATATTCATTCCTTTTTTCTCCCCCCACTCTGAGACAGTCATCTCTATTCTTCCACAGAGAGGCCTTCCTCAGACTTGCCATCGCCTTTGTGTCCTTGATAGATCAGAGTCTAAAGAAGCTCCAGGGGAGGTCTGTCCGATGTTTCTTCTCCTTAGGCAGACTCAGTTGGGGCATCCTCAGCAGGAGCATCCCAGACATGCTCTTCTCCACGCAGCTCATTAAAAGGGACCCAAGAGACAGGACATCTCACCACACTGGTGATGTAACATGATGCTTGTAAGCATGGTGGGTGACACTTCTGCCAGGTTTATCCACACACAGACTCATGTTTTTCCTGGGGGCTTCCCTGGTGGTCCAAGTGCTCCCAATGCAGGCAATGACATGAGTTTGATTCCTGGTTGGGGAATTAAGATCCCACAAGCCATGCCCTGCAGTCTAAAACAAATGTTATTTCTTTTTGTAACAGATGGAATTTTATAGGGAGATATCCTTAGATTATGTCAATACCCTGTTCCTATTTGATTCCACTAATCAGTCTTGGTATCCTTTGATTCTCACCTAAAATACCCGCTACTACGATTGTCAAATGGCAATATTTTCTGTTTCTATCACATTTAATACTTGGTATTTTAACATAGAGACTGGCTTAATATGTTCATGGAAAACTTTGTTTACATGAGCATGGACGTATATTCTATTTTAGTCAATGACTTTTATCTATTAGTATTTTGATGTTCAAAGTATTACAGATTTGTCCAGTGGGATCCCCTTCAAGTTGACTCCTTTTGCCCTTTTAACAGATCCTTTTACCTCCTTTATGATATTGTTGGAAGCTAGACATTTTAGACAATGTATCATAGCAACTCTGAATCTAATGTCTCCCACCCCTGGAGAGCTGATGTTGTCATCTGTTCCTGTGGTTGTTCGATTAGTGACTTAGCTGAACTAACTCTGAAGTCTATCTCCTATAAAGTGCAGCTTTTGATGTCCTTACTAAGATCTCTTTTATTTACCTTTTAGCCTGCCACCTATGGTTCATCCTTGAATCACTATAACCACTTACTGGTTAGAGATTGTGCTAAATCTCTTTAAGCAATCCAAGTTTTGCTCATTACCACTGAGATGTATGTGTGGCTTGGAGGCTGCTCTCTCAGTTCCGGGAATTCACATTCTTGACCCACATGTGGACAGAGATTAAGCAGTTTGTATCTTTTCTTATCACTTCCGAGGGGGCTTGCTATCTGGCTTGCAGAGTCTTCTAAGCTAGGGTTTTATCTGATCATAGTTTCAAGCCTGGCTTAAAGAGGTGGTGCCTCTGGGTCACAGTAAATGATTGTTCACCTCATCATCGGACGGATACTGTTTTAACCCTACTGTCAGTATACCGTCCATGCTGCTGATGGCTGTGGGGATTTGTGGACGTTTACACATCTGTTCCATGTCCTCCTCTGATTATTCCTGACTGAGTGCAGCCCAGTACCTATGCACAGCACTCCCAGCCCCCCGGGTTCACAGTGATCCCAGAAGGACTCTTCTTGGTATCTCCTTCCATGATTTCCTTTGTTAAACTTCCAATTGCTCTGCCATTTTACTTTTTGCTATTGTGTCATGGGCTTCCCTGGTGTCTCAGATGGTAAAGAATCCACCTGCAATGCAGGAGACCTGGGTTCAATCCCTGGGTTGGAGAAATCCCCTGGAGGAGGAAATGGCAACCCACTCCAGTATTCTTGCCTGGAGAATCCCATTATGGACAGAGGCTCCTGGTGGGCCACAGCCCATGGTGTCACAAAGAGTTGAACACCACCGGGTGACTAAACACAGCGCATTGCATCATGGAGCTATAAACGTACTCTCTTAATTGCTCTCCACCAACAACTCCATTTTTAAAATTCTTTTCCATCATCTATTAGCATGAAATTTCACATCCACTGTTCTAAATGAAGCCAATTTCCTTAGAGCTGAAGAACCCTCCTCCATCATAAGCAGGGCCTTGGCAGCCCCACAGAAGACCTGGAGACAGTGCCCGTGCACACGCCTCCCAGAATGACACTCCTACGGTACCAATGGGTGCTGGGAGGGGGCACGTCCTAGTCTTCCTGACTTGGTCCAGGCTGTTTTGGCTTGGACCTTTTGGGATGGAACTTCTACCCATAAAGCCTTTATGATATAAAGGTGATATAAGGTGATATCGCCTATAAAGGTGATATCAGGTCTCAGTGTTCTCAGCCTACCAGCCTGGGATGAAGCATCTACCATACAAGTTAGTTCTTGGTGGAGGAAGGTCACTCCACACATCGGTGGACTGTTCACGTGGAACTCAGCATCTGTGTACCATGAGGCTGGAGGCAAGAGAAATATCTGTGGTTTTCCCCTTCTGAGATAAAGTAGCCCTAACCTGGGCTGGACATGAAGGAGAGGAAGAGTCCCTGTCTTTTATTATGGTATCATTTAATTAGAACTCCCAGAGTAGTTTCTGTGGGATAGAGACAGGAGTAAGAGAATAGTCCTATCTGAAATACTGGAGATTCTCCCTGCTTTATCCAAGATATAGTCAATTATAGTCACCAATGCAATGGACATGAACTTGGGCAAACCTTGGGAGATGGTGAGGGACAGGGAGGCCTGGCATGCTGCAGTCCATGGGGTTGCAAAGAGTTGGACACGACTGGGCCACTGAACAACGACAGCAAGACAGCATAGTCAACTGGGGGCTTCCCAGGTGGCTCAGTGTTAAAGAACCCGCCTGCCAATGCAGGAAGACATAAAAGATGCAGGTTCCATCCCTGAGTGCGGAAAATCCCCTGGAGGAGGGCATGGCAACCCACACTAGTATTCTTGCCTGGAGAATGACGTGGACAGAGGAGCCTGGCGGGCTAGAGTCCATTAGTTTGCAAAGAGTCAGACACGACTGGAGCGACTTAGCACGCATGCGTTCATAGTCCATTTTGGAAATGATTGGGACGAATACCTTCCCACTTGCTATATATGATTTGAGAACAAATTCTAAAGAATTTAAGTGATTTTTTAAAATATTTTTTTCAATTAAAAGATGATAGGGGTAAAAATCTACTGCAGTCCTCCATAACAAAAAGATAAACTGTGATCGCACTTACTAGAATAAATTTTAATATGCAATGTACAAGGTCAACTTTTAAATATCTGTCTGTAAATTGTCCATATAATTAGATGTATAGTTAGAACCAAAAATACTTGCCTATCTATTCAATACTAAATACAGTATTCAATACTAAACTGTACATCTAATCACATATGCTAAATGCCTGAAAATATTAAGTGCTAATTCCCATAATGGTGAAGTATAGGCCTTGGCTTCAAGAGACCCATAGTCTAATACAAGATCTAAGAGAAAACTAAGACTTATATATATCTTCATATATATAGATATGAATTATATATTTATTTATATATGTTATACATATATATATGTGTATATATATATATATATATGTTGTGTACGTGTGTGTCTGTGTGTGTTTAGCTCAGTCATGTCTGACTCTTTGCAACCCTTCAGGCTGTAGCCCACCAGGCTTCTCTGTCCATGGGATTTCCCAGGCAAGAATACTGGAATAGGTGGCCACCTTCTCCTTGAGGGGATATTCCTGATCCAGGGATTGAACCCGAGTCTGTGTATCCTGCATTTCAGATGATCCTTTACCTGCTGATCCACATATACTTATAAAATACATGTATGGATGATAATATTAAACATTTGAGAGATCATCAAACTCATACTTAACCTAGTCAACTTTTCTTTTTTTTTCCTTTATAGATAATTTACCTGGATCATTTTTTCAACAAACACTTGTTATGAGTATTGGTGTTTAATCACAAACCACTTAACTTTCCTTCCAAGTTTCGATCCAGCTGAGAGCAAAACACAGAATCAGACAGATGGATAGAAAGACAACTTTATCACCAATAAAGCTGGACTAGCTGATACAAATTAAATATCTGACATCAGTCAGACTTTCTGATACTTTCCCAGATTGAACCTTGGCCAAGCAGAACTGTTGGCCACTCCAAGCCCACTCCCCACTGAACTGGAAGCTGACGTACACACACTGGATGAAGGAGCAAAGACGAAGAAAATGCACGGCTTGATGGGAAGACTGATCCAAAGGAGGAAGCCCAGAAGCTAAGGCGCATGTGTCTGTTCTCTCTCCCAATCTCAGTAAACAAGTAACTGGACTGGATGGGCCTTTTGCATTTAAAATCTGTGTGTGTGTGTTGGGGATCAAGAGTAAACAATGGCTGAAGGAGCACACAGTCTAGTGACATTTCCTTCCAATGCCCCATCTTCTCTAGCAACTCTGAGTCACTCAGTTTAGTGACCGCCACTCATTCCTCTATCTTACTTGGCTTGAGTAGTCTTACTGTTAGCACGTTAAGTTAAAAAATGAATAACTAATAGAAACCATGTTTGAAGTGCTTTTAAAATGGACTTTCTTTGGTATAGAGATGAAATGGGCCCATTGACCAAAGTGAAACACAATCTCCTTTGAACATGACTTTCTGCTGCTGTCCTTTCAGGATGCTGTATTGTGTACAATGTAATGTGGATGGTCATATCTTACTTTTTTTTTTCCTTGCCTTCTAGGCCATTTCCCATCTTCAAAACACCCACCTGCTGCTGTCATTGTGGCTGGAACCTGTTTTTGTTGATCTGTCCAGCTGCTCGATGGATGTTT
Source organism: Muntiacus reevesi (assembly GCF_963930625.1). Classification (NCBI taxonomy): domain Eukaryota; kingdom Metazoa; phylum Chordata; class Mammalia; order Artiodactyla; family Cervidae; genus Muntiacus; species Muntiacus reevesi. Next base: position 90,130,632 of record NC_089255.1, on the reverse strand, counting down.
AGACTGTCGCCATCAGATTTATGGCACTATGAGTGTGAGGTTGAGTCGATCAACAAACTCTGGTAACTTATAGGAAATGTAGTATTATGTGTACATCTAAATTAGATCACAGGCTCTTTGGGGCAAGCACTTTGTCTGTTCTGCTTTATGCTTTGCTAAGCTCCATCCACACTTACCATACTCAATAAATATTCTCCCAGAATATTTATGACAAGTCTAACAGGGCAAGCAATTTTACCAGGATCACTGTACCCTGGTAGATTTAAAGCTCCATAAATTATAGTAGTGACCTACTCTGTAATATTTTATCTAGAAAAATCTAAGTTCCAAAGCAACTATCAGATACTATCCATTTTTCTTGCTTCCTGGAAGAAAAAAAAAAAAAATCTCAGAGCTGGTATAGTGGCATTTGAAAATCTATGAATGTGAAAGAGCACCATTTTAAGAGTAAATCACCCTGAATTAGAATCCAGATTTGTGGCAGATGTATCTGAGTTCAAATCTCAGCTCAAACACTTTCTGTTTGGCCTCAGGTTTTGCTAAACCTTAATTTTCTCATCTGTAAAATGGGTATGATAATAATAATTACACCTACCATCTAGGGGTGTTCTGAAGATTAGATTAAATCAGACACCTGGTTTACACTCAATGCTTGTTAGCTGGTAGAAACTGTGGTAGTAGAAACTGTAATAAGAGTAGTGGTCACATCAAAAACTATAGAAGTAATATCCATGCAGATATATCTGGAAAAAGTATAAAAGGCATTGTACATAATTATGAGTGCGGAAGTAGAGGAGATTTGGGAATGCCAAAGCCCAGTTGATTTCATGAGAATTTGGACTCTGGAAGCAAGCTTGACATACAAGTATAGTTTCACCAAAACCTAATCGATTCTATGATCTCAGTTTAAAGAAAGATTCTGTCATTTCTAAGAGGTATAAACAAATGAAAATCCATAAACGACAGATCATTAATGCATCTTTAGTATGGATTAGAAGAGGATATTTTGATCTGATAGCAAAGTTTGTATCAATTTGTACCCATCTCCTTACAAAGGAGATGGGTACATAAAGCTGTCTAACAACTGCTTCTCAAATTATCTCCCTTTTCTGCAGTGAATCAAGTATGCACCTGAAGAAATTTTGGCAACCAGCAACCATTTCCTTTTAGGAAGAGAATATTTGATTTATGTCTACAGTTCTAATTACCAAGGGGGCAATTTAGTTTATTCACATCAGCCTTTTGTGAATTTAGTTATCAATTCCATGGGTATTAATAAACTCTAGGAGTTCTAAAACAGCATTTCAGAGATGGAGAAACATAAATCCAGTCCCTGGAATGTCATAATGTTAAAAGATATGTCTAATCTATGATCTCTTGTCTAGCCAGACATTGGCCTCACTAGATGGCGCCTTTCTAAACTCATTCATTATAACAAACTCCAACTCCATGCTACGTTCCTTCAAGAGAAAAATGTGTGTTGTAGAACCAGTCAAGCTCTAATTAAGAACATGTAATAATTACATCCATTTCTTATAGCAAAAATCTTTCATTGATACATTATATTCATGACACAAGAGAAAACATGAGAAAAGAGTAAAAACAAAAACTAGACATCAGGGGAGAAAATTAATTGAACATAGACTCTGTATTGATGCCTGTATCTTTCTTTTTATTCTACATATTAGTTGGAAAAAGAGATAAGAGATAATTCCAGGGTTAAAATTAATAGACTAAATAAATGCTTAGATATAGACTTTCATTTAATTTCTGCTTCTGTGAAACAATATGTTCTGCTTTATCTTTAGACTCGGCCTTTTCTTTGTGAATTGCTTGAAGTGAACGGTGTTTCTAATATATTCAAAAGTTTGGCACTCTCTTTTCAACAACAGTACTCTCATGAAGGGTAAATACCATGTGCTCTCATATATCACGCCAGTAGGATAATACAAGGACATCCATTAATTTACATTATTTACAAAGTGGTGTCTTCATAATTATAGGATCATGATTTCATTTGCAAGCTACTGGAGAAACTCCATTTCCTACTTAAAAAAAGACATTTTATAGATTACCTAAAAATTTGATTTCTCGTAAAATGCAAACTTTATAATGTGTGTTTATAACCTGGTTCAGAATGAAATGTGGCATTTCTGAGAAATTAAGTAAAAACATTTTTTATAGTTTCACATGTCAGGGAATTTCTTCCTTAATGCTTAGTTACCGCTGAACAAAAGTTTTTAATTTTTTAAAAAAGAATTTGCATGGACTTAAAGGTAAATAAGAGGAGAGTGAAAAAGTTGGCTTAAAGCTCAACATTCAGAAAACTAAGATCATGGCATCTGGTCCCATCACCTCATGGGAAATTGATGAGGAAACAGTGGAAACAGTGTCAGACTTTATTTTGGGGGGCTCCAAAATCACTGCAGATGGTGATTGCAGCCATGAAATTAAAAGACGCTTACTCCTTGGAAGGAAAGTTATGACCAACCTAGACAGTATATTAAAAAGCAGAGACATTACTTTGCCAACAAAGGTACATCTAGTCAAGGCTATGGTTTTTCCAGTGGTCATGTATGGGTGTATTGTGAAGAAAGTTGCGCGCCAAAGAATTGAAGCTTTTGAACTGTGGTGTTGGAGAAGATTCTTGAGAGTCCCTTGGACTGCAAGGAGATCCAACCAGTCCATCCTAAAGGAGATCAGTCCTGGGTGTTCATTGGAAGGACTGATGCTGAAGCTGAAACTCCAATACTTTGGCCACCTCATGCGAAGAGTTGACTCATTGGAAAAGACCCTGATGCTGGGAAGGATTGGGGGCAGGAGGAGAAGGGGACGACAGAGGATGAGATGGCTGGATGGCATCACCGACTCGATGGACATGGGTTTGAGTAAACTCCGGGAGTTGGTGATGGACAGGGAGGCCTGGCGTGCTGGGATTCATGGGGTCGCAAAGAGTCGGACACAACTGAGCGACTGAACTGAACTGAACTGAAGACTGAACGAAATCACTTCAGGTAGAAAGGGGTAGGGTATGGGGTAGAAGAGGCTTATGGTTTTATTTTTTACTTCTTTTGGCCAGAGAATGGCTACCTGCCATTGAATCAGAAACCAAACTTAGCTTCATTCTCCTCTTAGTGGGTTTCTCCCAGACCTACTGTCAAGTAGCGCTCAGAGACTGTGTGTGTGTGTGTGTGTGTGTGTGTGTGTGTGTGTGCACGCGCGTACACATGTATATGTGTATCCCATAGGGTAAGGAACTGTTCTTGACCTTGACAGGGACTTTAGGTAGATATTGATAAAATAGTAAAAGAAAAAATAAGCCATTTAAAAACTTGTTTGGGTTATATAGATGCAATGTTACATTTTGTGTGTACTGTTGTCATTTCTGTCTAATTTCCATGCAGAAAAATAATTGGATATGTAATTATACATGTGTCAGCTCAATTTATATAAATTTCATTTGATTATATCATCAAAAATCTGTTCATATGGTCATGTAGACACCATTTTTTATAGGTTATTGCTCATGTAGCAAGGCCATCTGCTCTCAGATTTTAAAAATAGGAAGCAGATTCAGTTTATAGTCAGGGAAATTGGTATTCTACAAAAAAGAAAAGAAAGAGAAACAGGAAAATTATTTTAACACAAATGAGGAGTGCAATTTCATCCTAGAAAATATATTCTAATCAAGCAAAGACTTTATTTATTCTTTACAATTCAGATTTCAACAAGGAAGATCCCAGCTAATCTGTGAGAAATTATACAATCATTATGAATAAAAACTTCAATGACTGCAAAGAAAATAATGTTTGACTCTTACTTTATCAAAATAGTGCATTTTTTTTATAGGAGAATTATACTGAGTACATAAATGACTGAATTCATTTCAATCAGATTTTTAGGATGTACCCATGGTAATAAGTGGATTGTTACCATTATTAACACATGACATGGGGACGAATTTGTTCATTTTACTTTATTACTTATTTATTCAACATGTGTAGTGTTGTTGTTTTGGTAGTGTTGTTTTTTTTTTTTTTTTTTTTGCCTGATTAGTATTAAGTGCTATTCTAGTTGCTGAAGACAGAATGGAAAATCAGACACAAAAGATTTTTGCTCTCAAGGACTTTCTATTCTAGTGGGAGGATTAGAGAATTTATAAATGCCTTTTGGGAGATGTAAAGAAGGTGCTTCAGGAATTCAGAAAGGGATGAGATCATTCCTGCTTGGCATATGGGTGGACAAGAGAGCTTCATTAACAGGAGTTTCATGACTTCACCATATCATCTGCTACACTGATTCCTTTTATCTAATCCTGCTATACCCTTTTCTTTTCTTTTCTTGTTCATATGTTAAGTATTAGTTATAAACCATGAAATTCATGCAATGGCCCTCTGTGGATCGCATTTGAAAAGCGCTGCATGTTACGCTGTGGTAATAAGTGGCTAAGGTAGGTTGGAAGGCCATCACTGGGAGGCTGGGTTCAGGAACTGGCAACAGAAACGGAAGGTTTATCCAGGTGAAGAATCATGACAGAAGAAAGGAGAGAGTGCAAATCTTCTGGAAAAATGTTTTTATGTTCACACTAACCCCTCTGTTATACATCTGTATCTTTGACTATCCTTACTGGCCACATTTGTGAATTCACCTCCTCAGTTATAGTAAATTCAGTATCATTCGGGATTTGGCCTCGAGATCGTCTCACTGTACATAATCCCCTGGGAAATCTTAAGCACATTCATCCAAAACTCCAATTACCATTAGGAGTACAACTTTATCTTATGTGTATGTGTATATATATAAACACACAGAGATGCATATACATATGCATATGCATATAAATATATATAAATACACATAGATGCATATACATATGCATATAAATATATATAAATACACATAGATGCATATACATATGTATATAAATATAAATATATAATATAAATATATAAATATATAAATATATATATATATATATATATGGGTTAAGACCTGCAACTCCCATTCTGGTGTCCATCTGAGCTGTGGTCTCAGTCTTTTCCCCATTGCATTAATTTCCACATCTCCAAACTTGAGAAACCAGTAAAACTCATCTTTCCTCCTATAAGTGACTGTAAGAATGAAAACTCCCATTTTCATGTGAGTTTTGTAAGAATGTACACAAATAGTATGTAAGAATGAAAACCCGCACTTTCTTTACTTCTCTTTATTAAAGTCAGAAAGCAAGTATTCCTGGGTTTATCTCCAAGGCATCATCTAAGAGCTTCTATTCCGCTCTCAGATGCCACAGCCTCACTTGAGACCATCTCTGCACAGCTGGCTTACCTTGGCAGCGCCCTCACGTGCCCCCGCTGCCTGCTCCGTCCTTCACTCATTCACCTGCTGCCAGTCTAGTTTCATTCATGAAGAACTGGGAGGTGCATGGCTGCAATCTCATGGCCGCCCCTCTGACTGCCCATTGCCTGCTCTCATATGTGCTCTATTTACAACCAAATCACCAACTTGTTCACAGTTTCGCAAAAACACACCATTTCATGCCTCAAGGCCTTATCAGCTACAGTGGCTTCCGTCTGAAATGACTTCACACTTCTGCTCTTTAAGCATCATTTTCTCTGTGAAGGCTGCCCCTAACTCCACATAGTCCTGCTCAGCCCTTCTTTCTGCTCTATCAGTCCCTGGAATTGAGCTTCTCACATTACATTTTGTTTGTAAAGTATGTCTCATTCTCTCCCCATATTCTGACCTATTTGTGGGAAGGCACAACATTTTCTTTTCATCTTTGTAGCACCAATACCTAACACACACGATTACCCAATAAATGCTTATTAAACCAAAGTAGAAAATGTTACAAGAGGAAAAATTAATCTAAGATCACAGTGAAAGGAGACATTTTTATTGTTCTGTGTATATTAGAGACATCTTCTGGAAGAAGAGAGCATTTACACTGAACCTGACTTAAGGATGAGGAAGATTTCAAAGATGAGGATCAGGGGAAAAGTCATTCTCAGTATAGGAAAGGACGACATGAAATTACGATGCAAGAGGGAAAATAAAGAACCAAGACTTATTATAGACTATTGGAATCTCATGCCTTCTATGGATTCTATAGAAATCTTTAAACTTACCTTATTTAAAAGATGAAATTTTTAAAACTAACTTGAGCTGCATACCAGCTTATGTGCAGGCTAAACTATACAGATATAAAAAAGATTATACTGTGTGTAAAGGGGAAATATTGATTAAAGGATTACTTTATTCTGTATATGACTGTGTTATAAACACTCTATAGGTAAACACTAGTTCTTACTAAGAACTATTATTTATACATTTTTTAACTTCATCTCTTGGGGTATACAACATATTATTAAATTGATTATCTTCTTACCTAAAGAAATTCACTTGATAAACTTCAACATCTAGGTGTAAATAATAAACTCTAATATTTATAAAGCCTATCTACTTTAACCTATAGTATGCATCATATGTAAAGAGAGAAATATCGCCTTTAAAATGCACAAAATGATATAGGCCCCTTGTCTTCTTTTCCCTGCTTATGAAAGAATTAAAGATTAGATTCAAGCAAAACAAGAGGATAAAACCAAAGACAGGGATAAATATTTGCTTTCATTTGTCACTGCAAATATAAAAATATCGAGAGACAAAACCCCAAAATGAAACTAGTAGAAGAATTTAACATGATTACAGGATAATATATCAATATACAAACTTATTAAGTTTTTTACACCCCAGTAATTATCAATGGAAAATGCAATAAAATAAGACAATAAATACAATTTACAATATCTTTATCCTCCTGTCCATCTAGACTTTCTAGCAATGAACCAAAGAAAGATTGCTTTGGATGGACTATATAGAGAAAAATTTCAAAATGACGAAGAGGATAAAAGAACAACTAGATAAACTGTCAGCTAAACCGCTCCATAGTCAGAATGAGTTACTATTGCAAAGATGTAAGTTCTCTCCAAATTTCTTAATGAAGTTGAATCCAATTCTAATCAAATTACATTTATAGGATAGGGGAGAAAATATGACTCAGATTTTCATGGAAGAACAAAGCTTAAATAAAGATATAATATAATTTTTCAAAGAAGGGTACAAAGGAAAAACTTCCCTATCACATATTAATTCATATAAGAAAACCTTAGACTTTAAAACAGACCAGTTCTGGAACAATAACAGATTAATATAACATGGAGAGATAGCAGAGAATATAGGAATGGGAGCATTTATATGGGAACATATAAAAGTGTATAACAACTTGAAAAAATGAATTACTCAGTTCATAGTGCTGTTCAATATGTAGAAAAAAATTTAGATTCCTACCACAATCATATTAAAAGGTTAAGACCAAATAGACCCCAACTGCTAATCAGCAGGTAAAGAGCCCACCTCAGTGCAGGAGACAGGAAATGCGGGGTCAGTTCCTGGGTTGGGAAAATCCCCTGGAGGAAGAAATGTCAACCCACTCCAGTATTCTCGTTTGGAAAACTCCACAGACAGATGAGCCTGGTGGGCTACAATCCAGAGCTGCAAAGAATCGGACATGACTGAACACCAGTACAGCAAGACATAAGACAAAAATATTAAAGAAAAAAATACATAAAAACTCCTAGAAGAAAATGTAGATAAATATATTTGTAATCTTAGGATTTGAAAAAGTTTTTTAACATGGATTCATGAAACACAAGTGATTAAGGGAACAATCAATAAATTAAACTTCATGAAAATGTGAGATATTAGTAAAATAAAGAAAATCATACACAAAGCTATCAAGAGAAGGATCTTCCTGTAATGGGGAGTATTAATTTTGTATAGTCATTTTTAAACAATATGGCGTTATTTAGAGAAAACTAGCTCTGAGCACAGTAAATTGGGATAATGTTAAAAGCTGATTTTTTTTTAAGCCCAAATATTAAATTGCTTAATGCATTGAACTCCCTTTATCCCTCATATAACTGTGTACTGCCAATCTTATTGTCAGATGATTCTCCTATAAACTGTGTTGCAGAGACCCAGTTTCTTTTTATTATATAGCTCTGTCCTCCTTACTACATGGCTCCTAAGCTTTCCCAGTCACAGTGCTGTTCCAGCTGGGAAAATGGGAGGAAGGAGTAAGGAAGAGTTTTATGGGGCAGGCTTGGAAGTGACTCACACCGCTTCCACTCATCACTCATTGGCTTGGACTGAGTCACGTGGTCATTCCTAACTGCAAGGGGATATGGGAAATATAGTGAAGCTGTGAGCCTAGGAAGGAAAGCAAGTAGTTTGAGGAATACCAGTCCTTAACATAAGTATATCTATGATTCATCAATCCCACTCTTAGTTTATATATCCTCAGAAAAAGTATAGCAAGCTGGAGAATACATAAATAAAAATGTCAATTGGTGTCATTGGTAATAACAAAAAATTGGGAGGCAAATTTATGCTCATCAATAGAAGATGGCTAAGTGAAATGGGCCCAGTAGATGTTATGAAATACTGTGGAACAGTCAGATAAAATGACATAGATTTACATATAGCAACAGTTTAAGGTGTGAAAAAAAAAAGTCAGATGAAAACCATTGTTCAAGTTTTCTAACAGAATGACATTTGTGTCAATTTGGAAAATCACATGAAACAACACTATATACTAGTCTCAAATAAATGAGTATATAAACAACCAAGGAAGGTGGAGAGAAAGCATGCCCAATACACAGATGTGGGTAACTCTTGCTGCTTGAGCTTGGCGATAAGGAATAAAAACGTAAAAATACTAAAATAAAGGGCTGTACACAAACTGCTGATGACAGTGTACCATGAATTTTTAAATGTCATCCATTGAATTTTGCTTATCTGAACTTTTTCTGAAAACAGAACAGACAAAACCAAACACCCAACCCACATCTACCAATAATGCAGGAAGCATCATAAAAACCAAGTTGTCTGTTTGGAGATGGCAGGATACTAAAGTACCCCCAAGTCCTCCTCAGACACAACATTTGACATTCAAAACAACAACAACAACAACAACAATTTATTGAGTCACTACTCTGTTACTCTGTATGGAATAGCCCTTGTCTCCAAGGAATTTACAAATTATGAGGTGAGGTGAGGGCGAGGTGGCTGGGGTAGACGGCCCATCTTAAATAATCACACAAATTGCTATAAGAGCTTAAATAAAAATATTATAAGAAGATTTATTTATAATAACAAGCAAGCCTGCTTTCATTAGAAGTGGGTTCATTGGAATATAGTCCACATTTCTAAGGATTGATCATATGAATGAGACAATGGTAAAAATCAAAGTTAACAAGAACAAGAGTTGAAAAAGAGCATTCCATGGAATGGGAGCCATGTGGAAGAAAACAAAAAAACAGTAAACTGTTTTCAGAATTAGTGAACAGCCGGTATAGTTGAAACAGAATAAGCTAGAAAGAGGGATTGCCTCAGGATTGGAAAGGAGGTACATTTGGGTTTTGTCATACGTGTATTCTCAACTGTAAAACAAAACCACTTTTTATCTGATTTTTGTAACTATATTCTAATTTTTTTTTTAAAAAAAGCTCACTCATATTTCAAGAGACTTATCTAAAAATAAGTTCATTGCTGTGTTTGCTAAAAAGTGAAAATGGAAAATAAAAGCTAAACATTTATTAATAGAATAATAGCTGAATAAAACAGGATGCATCTGTATTCAAGAATACTATTTAAATTTTTAAGTAAAGATGAAGGCATAGGAAGATCCTCAACACACCTTCCACTGTTACACCAAATCACCAAAATCAGTTCTTCCTGAAGAACTGAGGCCTGATTAAAAAGCTTCTGCACAAACTATAGAGGAACCACAGAGAAAAACACGAAGTATCAACAGATACCCATCCCTGATGCGGTGACCTAAGGTAGGGACAGAGATCCCTGAAGAACCTGTGCAAAGGCTCACTTGCCCTGAGGCACAGCAAGAGAAAAAAACTCAGTTGAAAGAGCACTTAGATGATAAGTGAAGAAAATCCACTTATTAACCTTAGAGGGTCTGCCAAATGGGCAGGGAGCTGATAGGACTCTCCCCAGGGCCACGGATGCCAGAGAGCACCATTTTCTTTGCTTTTTGTTCCTCCTTGATTTAAGCAGGAGCGTACTCCAAGCATCTAGTGGGCCTACTAAGGCCACCCTGGCACGCCCTGCTTCCTGCCCCATGCCAGCTCCAACTATTCCCCCAAGATGGCCTCAACCCAATGTGCCCCGATCTGTGCCAGGTCCAGGTCCAGGTATGCCATTCAGGGTTCCTGAGACCACCTCCCCCCACCCCAGGCCAGGTCCACCTCAGGTATCCCACCACAGTGGTTCAGAGCGAAGCACCCCAAGATCCACTAGCCTGAACCCCACTCCAACTCCACTTGGCCTGCCAAGGTCACCTGCCACACAAGGTTTACATATGGGATGCCGCTACCAAGGCCACACCTTCAAGACAGAGAGAGAGATAGAGCTATTTTGTCTAAATCATAAATAAACACAGAAAGTCAAACAAGAAGACAGGGGAATATGTTCCAAATAAAATGACAAGCTAAAAAACCCTGGTTAAAAAAAAAAAAGCTAAACTAAATTATTTACTTGATAGAGAGTTCAAAGTAATGATTATAAACATGCTTACTGAACTTGGGAGAAGAATGGAAGAATACAGTGAGAATTTTAATAAAGAGCTATAACATAGAACTAATCTGAGCTGAGGAACACAAGAACAGAAATGAAAAGTACACTAGAGAGAGGCAGCAGCAGATTAGATGACACAGAAGAACAGATCAGTGAACTGGAAGACACAGTAGGAATAGTCACCCAATCAGAACAACAGGAAGAAAAAGGAATTAAAAAAAAAAAGTTTAATGGATCTCTGAGAAAACCTCGAGTGTACTACTATTTGCATTATAGGGAACAAGAGTTGGAAAATCGGGGTCCCAGAAGGAGAAGGGACAGAAAATATATTTGAAGAAATAATGGATGAACTTTTCCCTAACTTGGTAAAGGAAACCAATATATTGATCCAGTGAACATAAAGATTCCCAAACTAAGTGAACCAGGGGGTGCAACACCAAGATGTATCATAATTAAGTGGCAAAAAGATAAGAGAATTTTAAAGGCAGCAAGAGAAAAATAATTAGTCATATAAAAGAACCCCCCCCCGCCCAAGGAGGCTATCAGCTGATTTTTTCAGCAGAAACTTTGCAGGCCGAAGAAAGTTTCATATTTTAAATGCTCAAAGAAAAAAGATTACAACCAAGAATATTCCACCTGGCAAAGTTATTATTCAAAATCAAGAGAGAAAGAGTTTCCCAGAGAGGAAAAAAGTTAAAGGAGTTTATCACAACTAAACCAGCTTTAAAAGAAAAGTTAAAGATACTTCTTTAAGTGGAAAAAGCCATAACTTAGAATAAGAAGATATATGAAAGAAAAAAATACCATCAGTAAAGTCAAATATATAGCATAGCAGTGGATCAGTCACTTAAAAGTTAGTGTGTATATTAGAAGATAAAAACACCAAAATCAATTATAACTGCAATATTAGAAGTTAAAAGATACCACAAACTAAAACAATGTAAGATATGGCATCAAAAGTAAAAAATGTTGTGGGAAGTAGGGGATGGTAGTTAAAATGTAGTACTTTTATGAATGTGTTCAAACTTAGTGACTATCAGCATAAAATAAACTGTTATATGTAGGTCAATATATATGAACCTCATGGTAATCACAAACTGAAAGCCTACAATAAATATACAAAAAGCAAAGAGAAAGAACCCCAAATGCAACAGCAAAGCAAAGCATCAAACTACAAGGAAATAGACCAGGAGAAGAAGGGAGCAGAGAACAGTAAAAACAGCCAGAAAACAATGAACAAAAATGGCAATTAGTACACACCTACCACTAATCACTTGAAATGTAAGTTAAGCAAACACTTAAATAAAAAGACACAGGGTGGCTGAATAGATAAAAATGTAAGACCCATGTATATGTTACCTACAATAGACTCACTTCAGACCTAAAGACACACAGAGATGGTAACTAATGTGACAGAGAAGCAAATGAAAAAGGAAAGGAAGTTGAGGTAGCAACACTCACATCAGACAGAACAGATTTTTAAAACAATGACTGTAACAAAAGACAAAAAAGGCATTACATAATGATTAAGGGGTCAATCTGAGAAGTGGATATAATGTTCAGAAATATTTATACACCAAACATATGAGCAACTAAATATATAAAGTAAATACTAACATAGAGGAAGGAATTGACAATAATAGAAATAACTTTAATATCCCACTTACATCAGTGGATAGATCTTCCAAACATAACATCAATAAAGAAACACTGGCCTTAAAAAACTCATTAAGGTTACAGGACTTAATAAACATGTACAGAAAATTCCCTCCCCAAACTGCAGAAATCCCTTTTCAGGTGCACGTGGACCATTCCCTAAGATAGATCAACTTAGATCACAAAACAAATTTAAGAAACTTTAAACATAAACTATTGTTTCCAACCATAATGGTATGAAATTAGAAATCAAATACAAGGAGAAAACTGGAAAAATCAGAAACACATTGGAGCTAAACAATATGCTAGTAACCAACCAACAGGTTAGAAATTAAGGAGGAAATTAAAAAATACATATAAATGAATGCAAATGAAAACATAGCACTAGAATAACCAGTCCTAAAATTTATATGGACAACAATAAGCCTCCAAATAGTCAAAGCAGTCTTAAAAAAGTAGAACTCTTTTTGATTTTAAACCACACTACAAAGCTATAAAAATGAAAACAGTATGGCAATGACACAAAGACAGACACATAGAGAGCCCAGAAATAAAATCATGCTTCTATATTCAATTAATCGTAAGAAAGGAGGCAAGAATATACAAAGGGGAAAATACAGTCTCCTAGAAAATGATTAGCTTTGGGAAAACTGGAGAGCTACATAAAAAAAAAAATGATACTAGACTACTGTCTTTATACTGTATACAAAAGTAACTCAAAATGAATCGATGATCTCTTAAATGTAAGATCTGAAGGCATAAAGAGCCCAGGAGAAAGCATAGTCAGTACACTGACATTAGTCTTAGCAATATTTTGGGGGATATGTCTCCTCAGGCAAGGCAACAATAAATGGGACCAAATCATTCTAAAAGGCCTTTGTACAATGAAAGAAACCATCACAAAACACAAGGCAACTTACTAGAATAGGAGAAGATATTTGTAAATGATATATCCAATGAGGAATTAATATTCAAAATATAGAGAGAACTTATAAAAATAAATAGAAAAAAAAAAGATTTAAAAATAGGAAAATTACCTGAACAGATATTTTTACAAAGATGACATACAGATGGCCAACAGGTACATGAAAACATACTCAGTAGACCACCAAGGAAATGCGAATCAAAACAATGAGATACCACCTCACACCCGTCAGAGCGGCTGTCACCAAATAGACAAGACAGCAAGTGTTGGCAAGAATATGGAGAAAGGGAATCCTCCTGCTCAGGAAAATAGCATGGGTGTTTCCCCCCAAATTATAAGTAAAGCTACCATATGATCCAGCAATTCCACTTCTGAGCATTTATCCAAAGAAAACAAAAACACTCATTTGAAAAAATATATGCACCTCAATATTCACTGCGGCCTTGTTTACAGTTGCTAAGATACGGAAGCCATCTGACTGTCCATCAGTAGATGAATGGATAAAGATGTGAAAACACAGGTCTAGGAGGTATTATGCCCAGTGAAATAAGTCAGATAGAGAAAGCCAAATAATGATTTGGCTTATATATGAAATCTAATGATTTCATATATGATTTCTACATGATTTCACTTATATATGGAATCTAAAAAACAAATGGGAAACAAGAAACATATTCACAGGCAGGCACAGAAAACAAACTAGCAGTTGCCAGAACAGAGGGACTGGAGGGTAAAATGGGCAAATAGGGGAAGGGGAATAAGAGGTGTAAACCCCCAGCCATAAAATAAGCTATAGGGATGCAGAGCATAGGAAATATTGTCAATAATACAGTGATAACTTTGTGTGGTGAGAGATGCCAACAACTTATGGTGATCATTTTGTGTTGTATAAAATATTAAATCACTAAGGTGTATACCTGAAACTAATATAATATTGTAAGTTAATTCCTTTAATAAATAATATTTAAAGAATAGGGTAGATAAAACCAGACCAAAACAATGGACTGATGAACACAAATGTTAACATATAAGCCCTCGTATAATCTAATACATATAACAGGTTGATAAGGAGCCTGGGGTCCCCGAGGAGAGAGGGTTCTGGGGCTTTTGAAGAGGAGGTAGGGGTCTGGAATTCTCAAGGAGGAGGAAAGGACAAACTCTTTTTTCTACATTCCTTAGTTTTAGTCACATAAAATATTTTTTGCTTTAAGCCCAGGAACTGATGATTACACAACAAAACAACTCAGCTTAAACTTTGTACCAAGGATTATATAACAATCTATCCTGCTTGGGGACGTGTTTCTCCTTCTTGAGAACCTTCTGACTAATCCTGTCATTTTAGAGTGTATATTGTGGGAGTGGGGCTGGTAAGACCTTTACAACCTTGATATATCCTTTGGATTTACTGTGATAACCAGTTTAAAAAAAAAGTACATAACTCCCTTGCTAAGACTAGCCAGGGGGCACTCTCCATCCCCTTCTGATGTCAGAAGCTTTTTCTGTTTCTCTTTTACTTGAATAAAACTCTGCTGCACCAAAGCTCTAGAGTGATCAAGCTGGTCTCTGGTCCTGAAGCTATATCTTCTTCAGAGATCATGAATCCAACATTGTTCACTGTAGGCTATCAATACCATAATTTAACTGAAGCACCTCTGGGCAGAAAAGGGCAGTCAGAGATGGAAAATAAAAAGACTTTCATGTTTCATAGTATTTATCTACTTAAAGCATTTGTGATAAAAATACAGTCTTTATGCTATCTGGTTAGTAATAAAAACAGTAATAAGAAAACATAGTAATTTTAATTACTTAAGTTGGTAATAAGAAAACATAGATTAACAGATAAAATTACAATTATCGATTTAGATGGATCATGTCATAGTCACGGGGAAAGATGATATTTATTATTGATGTTGGAGAAGACAGGAGTGAACAGATTTTGGATTTATGTTAGACACTGAGTTGACCAATAGAACCAACAGATGGATTAGCTGTATGAGATAGAAAGGTCTTTAATTACACTTATTTTCCAGGAATTAAAACGAGGTGGTTGGAGGTACTATAAAAGAAGATTGTAGGGACACGGCAACAGGACTAATTTGACGATAAAGATAGTGTAAAAAAAAAAAAAAGATAGTGTAGCATTTCTGTAGCTGTTACATTTGAGATGCCTCTTTATTCATGCCAGGGGAGGTATCAAAGGGACAAAAACTCCAGCAGAGGGTCTGTTCAGGTGTTAAGAAAATAAGAAAGTCTGCATTTTGAAAGTCCTTCACCTATATAATCTACTGAGTACATCATAAGCTGTTGTCACTTGGGCCAAGAAATTTTATCACTGTTATCACTTCATTATTAGCTAGTGTCAATAAAAACAGTATTTCCTTTCTTGTACTGGGAATATGTGTGTGTGAGAGAGAGAGAGAGAGGGAGAGACTAGCCACCTAGAAATTTCATTAGCTTAACACTAGAAACCATCTGGTTATAAAAAAATAATATACAGTAATATTGTTTTACTCAAAGAATGGCAACCAGAATGGCCAAACACTTTAAGAAAAAAAAAAGTTGAAATAAAAGCCAATAATTGTGATACATCCCTATTACTTATATATGTGAAGAGTTTATTCACTCTAACATTAGTTTTTTGTTTTTTTTTTTCTTCCATTTTATGTATGACCATCTACAGCACTGGTTCCAGTGAATGGTCTTCAGACCAAAAGCATTTATTCACCTGGGAATTTATTTGAAATGCAAATTTTAAACCTCATCCCTGACTCAGTGAATCAGAAATCTGGGAATGGGGCCCTGCAATGTTCTCACAAGCCCTCCACGTGAACCTGATGCACCTTCCCTTAAGCTTGAGAATTACTGGTTTAGACAAAATGTTCCCATAACTGTACTTTGTCTACATAGAGCGCTGAGAGTTTTTGTCCACAGTTTGATGATAAAGTCATAGAAGTTGGATTATTTAGTGAGGGAATAAAAGAAGCCGCTTCATTTAAGTTCAGGCAGAAGTTAACTTTCATTCTGGACATGAATTTTGATTGGCACAGACTTTGACCTTTCGGAAGTGTGAAAGTTTCTAGCACAAATACTTTTAATCTAGTACAGATTTTTGACCTCACCATTGACAGAAGGTCAGCATTTCTGATACACAGAGACAAGACTATCTGACCTTTTGGCATCACGATGATTGTCATGATTGGCAGACCCTGGGCTCTCTTTTGAGACGACGTGGCACGTGGCACCCTTAATGCATATCAAGAACCTTGGTCCTGCCCTTTAAGCCTGAGCGTGACAGATTTCCCCATCTGGAGATACCCCGAGATTCTGCCGTCTCAGTGACTCTGTGGATGACTACCAGCTTCCTACGATGGCAGCGTCTAGGTTGGCAGCTGCCATTCCAGTGTCCTTAGCTTGCACTGATACTGCTTTGACAGCCAAGACCTTTGCTTGGGCAGCAGTGTGAGTTGACTTCAACTCAGCACGGACATGACTTTGGAATCCTTCCTCTAGACTGCATGCCTCACGGCAGACTGCTGGGAGAATGAGACAGGCAGAAGGCAATGCAGGCTAGCTACCTTTCTCATTTGTGAAATCCAAATAGGCTCAAAGGTAGTGTGTTTATCTAACCTATACCACTTCTTTCCATAAAAATTATATGCATTTAATATTTTTAGTGGACTAAGTGGTATAAGTTAGATAAACATATAAATAATCATCTCTTCTTTAGCCAGGTACATTGCCAGGCATAAAAGGAAGTGACAGAAAAATAAGATTCACCTTTGGGTGCTTACAATCTATCTGGCAAAAATAATATACACAAATTTGGGGTTTCCCTAGTGGCTCAGATGGTAAAGAATCTGCTTGCAATCCAGGAGGCCTGGGTTCAATCACTGGATGGGGAAGATCCCCTGGAGAAGAGAATGGCTACCCACTCCAGTATTCCTGCCTGGAGAATTCCATGGAGGGATGAGCCTGGAGTGCTACAATCCAGAGGTCATGAAGAGTTGGACACAACTGAGCGACTAAATTAAGCATACATAAATTCACATCTAAAGAGGCAGCAGGCAGTTTATATGTAGCTCCAGGTTATTATGATAATGACCAAATATTCCATTTTACAAAAATTTGAAATTTGATATAAAGGACCAACTGACTCCAACTTTTAATCTTTTCAACTAATTCAAATCTAAAACTCTGTGCACGCATATGTTAGGTGTGGAAAACAGGATATGTTTGTGTGTTGTTTACAGCCCTCCAGCCATTGGTTTTTGACCTTCTAGTAAAGGTTTTGTTCTTGTCCATGTTCCACTATGTCATGATGTCCACTTATAAGAGTCCTCCTTCTAACACCAATAATCCAAGCATTGATTTGAAATGGAGCAGATGGAAAAAATGAAGCTAAAAAATAACTTTTGACTCTAATATGGAAGTATTTTTGTTTAAGAATCTGACCTGATGAATTTGTTGACACCTAAAACCTATGAGCAATTGAAAGTACCCCACATGTATCAGATATCCATACTGGTACTCTGCATGCATGTGTGCTTATTAACTCAGTCATGTCTGACTCTTCGTGACCCTTTGGGCTGTAGCCCACCAGGCTCCTTTGTCCATCAGATTTTTCAGGCAAGAATACTGGAGCGGGTTGACATTTCCTTCTTCATGAATACTGCCACTATAGATACGGTTTAACTCAAGTGCATCATCTCTAGAATTCAGGGACACACATCCCGTGTAAAGCAAATATCAAATTTACATAAACCCTTGAAAACATACTTAATTGGTTGGAATGTAAATTGGTACAGTCACTATGGATAATAGTTTGGAGGGTCCTTAAATTTAAAAATAGAGTTACCACTTGATCCAGCAATCCCACTCCTGGGCATCTATCTAGCAAAGGTGAAAACTCTAATTTGAAAAGATGCATTCACCACAATGTTCATAGTAGTACTGTTTACAACAGCCAAGACATGGAAACCGTCTAAGTGAATGTATACTGACAGGTGAATAAAGATGTGGTGTTGAATAATATCCCACTAGGTGGAAAGAATGAAAAAATAATGAAGTGATGTCATTTGCAAAAATATGGAGGGCTTCCCTGGTGGCTCAGAAGGTAAAGAATCCTCCTGCAGTGTGGGAGGCCTGGGTTAGATCCCTCGGTTGGAAAGATCCCCTGGAGAAGGGAATGGCAACCCACTCCAGTATTCTTGCCTGGAGAATCCCATGGACAGAGGAGCCTGGCGGGCTACAGTCCATAGGGTCACAAAGAGTTGGACACGACTGGGCGACTGAGCAGAGCAGCACAGCAGAGTTTATCATAATAAATGAAGTAAGACGGAAAAAGGCAAGTGTGATATCATTCATATGTGGAATCTAAAAATGGTACAAATTCATTTATATACAAAACAGACTCACAGATATAGGAAACATTCTTATGGCTACCAAAGGACAGGGGGGAAAGGATAAATTAGACTTTGAGATTAATGGACACATACTACTGAATATAAAACAAATGACAAGGACCTACTTGGAGCTGTATTCAGTATCTTGTAAAAAGAAAATGGAAAATGGAAAAGCACCTGAAACAGAAATTCATATATATATAAGACATATGTATATGTATATAAACGGGATCACTTTGCTCTATACCTGAAATTAACTATGTAAATCAACTGTACTTCAATTAAAAATTATATGAACTCTTCATAACAAAGGAAACAATTATCACAACTGTCAGCATTTCACTAATAGCTAAGCGGTAATGTAGACAGTAGGGTAAATAGGGGCTTATGATACCATGTGGTCTGATAAATTTACCAACACAGAAATAGTGTTTGGGACCTGTATGCACATGGCGGAGGAAAGCAAAGGAAAGCAAGTTACTCCATGACCTCTTGAATTCAATGCATGAGAATCTCCCAGGCAGACTGTACAGCTCCCGCTGCCCAGGTCGTACCCAACATGAATGAAATAGCATTTCTAGTGCCAGAAGCCAGGGATCAGTGGTCTCACACGCAGCTACATTTGAGAACACTGCACACAGCTAAGTGTATCTTTTGCACTACCCAGAGATTCTGAAATGCACTATGCTGCGGGGCTCAAAATCCATTATTTAAAGCAACAAGTGGGAGGAGAGAAAGTGAAAACAGATACAATATTCTAATGACTGCAGACCTTATCCCTTATGCAGGGTCATCTCTTTTCCTGTTTTAGTCAAACATTCTCTCCTTCAAATTTTCAGCAGAATTGCAAGTACCATTTCAACCATGACATTAAACTCCAAACACTTCATTCATTCCTGAACTATTGAAGGTTTTCATCAACCACCTTTCTGTTCTTAATTTCTGTCCATCAGTCATTCTTAGATTTTGCTGCCAACTGTATCTTGCCATAATCCCATCATTGTTTTTCATCTCTGCTCTAAATTTTGAATGGCTTCATTATCTCACAGAGTACCTGAGGTCTCCACAATCACCTCCTTAATCATGTTAAATAAACATGAATATAGCCCTTAATGTGTGACAAAAAATATTATTCTTAGCACTTCATGATATTAATTTAATCTTCTTGGCCACGCTGTGAGCTATTTTTATTATCTCCCATTAAAAAATGAGGAAACATAGGCAGAGTGATCCAGAATATACTGCTCCGAGTTAAGAAGATGGTCAGTGGTCAGTGATACTGGCCAAATTAAATGCTGCAAGTCTGGCTCCAGAGATGATGTTCCATGCTCCAAGCACATCCCCACCCCTCCACTCTCCTCCACCATAACTCAATTCCTCAGTCACACTTGCCTGCACAATTATGAGTTCTTTCTGAATGTGATTAGATTCCCCCTTCTTCTGCTTTAACCTCCCTTCTTCCTCCCCATATCTTCTTCCTTAGATATCTGTGATCATATAGTGGGTCCAGCACTGGCGAGAGTTTCTACCACAAAGATAAAGAATAATTATGAAACATTCTTACTCTCCAAGAACCAACTGAAATCCTAGTCCTCCAGGAACCCAGGCCAGAAGAGATGGCTCCATCTCCTCAAATGTAGATTTCACAGAGCTGGTTTGATGTACAATCTGGCAACTCTAAGGGTTTCCCTGAGAAGTAGAGCATACATACCCAGACCAATCCATACATGTGCAGATGCACATGCACCCAGAGAGCTTGATTTATTACGGGAATTGGCTCAGATGTTTGTCGTAGTTGAGAAGTCCTACAATCTGCCACCTGCAAAAGGAGAACCAGAAAAGCTAGTGGTATAATTCAGTCCAAGCACAAAGGCCAGAGAACCAGAGAGGCTGATGGTGCAACTCTCAGTCCAAGGTTAAAGGCCTGAGAACCAGGAGTCCCCCAGGTAAAAGTCTCAGATTGCAATGTCTGGAGAACCAGGAGCTTTGATGTCTGGGGGCAGGAAAAGATGTGCATCCCAGCTTAAGAAGAGAGGAAATTTGCCCTTCCTTCTCCATTCTGTTGTATTGAACCACCCAGAATTGAACCACCCTCAAAGGATTGGTGAGGGTGGTTCTCTTCATTGAGTTTACCACATCAAATGCTACTCTGCTCCAGAAATGCCCTCACAGATACACCCAGAAATAAAGACTGAACAGTTCTGTGAGTCTCTCTTAGGCCAGTCAAGTGGACATACAAAATTAACCATCACAGTAATCAACTCTGCAAATTATTCTTGTAGTTGAATATTGCATCTCTCCACCAAAAATATTCCTTCAGGACAGGGACTATTGCATTTGTCAAATGGAGTCCTACCTATGCATCAAGCTCTTTAGAATGTGCGAAAAAAAAGTGTTGAATAAAGTACCTGTTAATTAGTCTACTGATCAATAGTCCATCTTTCCCCCAGTTCAGTTCACTTCAGCCACTCAGTCGTGTCCAACTCTTTGCAACCCCATGGACTGCAGCACACCAGGCTTCCCTGTCCATAACCAACTTCTGGAGCTTGCTCAAACTCATGTCCATCAAGTCAGTGATGCCATCCAGCCATCTCATCCTCTGTCATCCCCTTTTCCTCCCACCTTCAATCTTTCCCAGCATCAGGGTCTTTTCCAGTGAGTCAGTTCTTCACATCAGCTGGTCAAAGTATTGGAGCTTCAGCTTCAGCATCAGTCCTTCCAATGAATATTCAGTATCAGCACCTATTTCCCCCAGTACCTATTGTCATTCCTTGCAAATCAAAGTTCTGTAAACATTTAAAAATAATAGTGAAAATGAAGAAAAATTTGAGCAAGAAAATGAGAGGAACAGAAACAAGAAACCAATGATATTGTCAGCTATTTGAATATTGAAAGAATCATTACTCATGCAGAAATAAAGCAATCCTTTGAAATAAATTTTCAAAAAACTTTCCACCCTGTTTTACAATGAAATTATCAAGGTCAGGGAAGTTTTCACATACAAAAATGGATATGTACCGATATTCACTTTTTAGAGACTTTTTAGAAAATAAGTGATTACAGCCTGTATCTATGGATGTAGCCCACAATTTCACCTCCATCTAGAGGATATAAATTAGCTTTCTAAAATCCTAAAGTGACTTATTCAGTATTGAGCCTACTTAATGACAGGGATCTAAAAAGAATGTGGGCCTTTGGCCTGGATTTAAGTTCCTGATCTAAACACTTGGGCATTTTTCTAATTACAAAATGAAATTACAGCCATCTTCAATCCTAAATAATTTGGGCCAAATAGATTTTACATGTGATATTTATGACTCATGTACCCTATTCTGTAAAACTTCCCCGAAAGACTCATTAAATCTATTTTATGTGAATTTTTCCCAGCCTCGTACTTTCATTAACTGGAAGAAAGAGAACAGAGCCTGCTCACAATGCAACCGGAGCCGTGCCAAAGCCCCCACTTGACGGATGTCTTCCTAATGAATTAGATATACTGTAAACAAGCAGTATGTGCCAGCCCAAGGTTTTCATTAATTTTTCATTAATGAAATGCACCACTTAGCTTGTTTGACATTTAAGTGAGTCACAAATTTAAACTAGAGGTCACCATAAAGAAGGCATTTGCAAGTGTCACTAAAGGAACAAGCAGCAGCTGCTCCACCTCTTAACTCAAATCCTGCCCCAAACAATGCTCTGTTTACCACCAACATGTTAATAGAATATGTAACAAGTAAATGATACTATAATTACCTGCTAACGATGAACCAGAGATCAAATTTCCAACATCCGTCAGGTCACAGAAAAAAATAAGAGAATTCCAGAAAAAATCTACTTCTGCTTCATTGACTACGCTAAAGCCTTTGTGTGGATGTAGCTTCAGTCTTTCTCAATGGATCAGGCTTCCCAATCAGGCTTGGGATTCAGGTAGAGCTGAGTTTACAGGGGAAGTTACACCTATTTTGAGTTCCTTGAAGCTGAAGAAGGTAGAGACGAACAGAAAATCTTTTTTTAAATTTTCTCCCCAAGATATACATTGTCCACGTAAAAGAAAAGCAAAACTCTAATGAATATCGCTGAGCATACCTTGTGTTGGGCAGAAGGCAGCGCACATTTTATATTGCACACACATTTATTATGCTGAGCCTGATATCATATGAGGTACAGAGAATACATAGGAGTAAATGAATTGCTTCCACATTCAAAGAGCTCATTATAGCGGTGGATATAGACATGTAATCAGACCAGGTAGCCAATAAGAATACAGATAGCCAGTAAGAATACAGGTTCTTCCCAACCCAGGGATTGAACCCGGTCTCCTGCATCGCAGGCAGATTCTTTGCCATCTGAGCCACCAGGGAAGCCCAAGAATACAGGTAGGCAATAAGAATACAGTATTCTTAGACTGCTTTCTCCAACCATAAAGTCATCTCAGACACAAGATACTCCAGACTTTGCTCCCAAATGTAGCAGCACATTTCTGAATGAAAAACTGAGTAACAAATGAAAGGAAATAAGAATGAATAATCCTTGTCTAAAAGGAGCATGCATCCCTTACAATTCTCTTGTAAGCGCTCCAGTAGAACCATGGGGCCTTTCTCTTTGGTTATACTCTGATCATCATTTTTCTATTGCCAAGCATGTTTCTCTCTTCTGGTGGTCCTCCTGGGGTTCATTTATCTCCTTCCCCCTTTCAATCTGTCACCATTTGCTTTTTTACTTAGAGTTTATTGCTTCACATCAGCCAACTCCTCTGCCATAGTGCTTCAGAGGGATCACCATTTCCCCATCCTCCAATTTCCTTGCTATTCCTCAGAAGAACAACACAAAAGATTTGTTTTCTTTTAGAGCACCTCTGCTAATCATTTAGTGAGGCAGCCTAAGTGACAATAACAATAAACTTGCCTCAGAGAAACTAAGGAGAAAAGAAAACAGCCCCAAACAAATCTGCACTGCTGATCCTCACTTTATAAAAATGGGGAGGAGATTAAAACGGAGCTTAAACAAGGCCTATTAAAACCTCCAATGTTTTTGCATCACCTAGTACTGTTCCCACTCCATACAGCTCACTATAATGCCTCTCTTTCAAATAAGAAAAAAGAAAAGAAAATTTCCAGTGGATTTTCCCAACCCAGGAGTCAAACCAGGGCCTCCCCACATTTCATGTAGATTCTTTACCAGCTGAGCCATCAGGGAAGCCCAATAATCCTGGAGTGGGTAGTCTAACACTTCTCCAGGGGATCTTCCTGATTCAGGAATTGAACTGGGGTCTCCTGCATCGCAGGCAGATTCTTTACTAGCTGAGCCACCAAGGAAGCCCCTTCAAATAAGAAAAAAAAGGAAAAAAAAAACCTCATCTTCTAGCCTGTGAGGGTTTTTTTTTCCAATCACCTCACCTCACCTCTTACCCTAGTAATTAAAAGAATATGAGGTTTTGTATAGTAAAACTTCCCCTTTTCTATTGGTCAAGTTTTTAACACTGAATAACCCAATATCCTTTAGCTTCACATGCCTCAAGGTCAAGTTCACTAAAGATATACCCCTGCTTCAAAACTTTCTCCATGTCATAAAGCCTCCTTCCTCCTAGAGAGGCATTTCTGCTCATTATGCAACAGACATGCAAGTCATTAGGACATGGAGAAGAAATAGAAAGTAGAAGAAGGTGAAATGCACCCAATATACATGTTATTTTCATCTGGAAAACTAGAAGTCAGATGGAACCCCTCTCCTTTCCCCGTATCTCTCTTTATCCTCTAACTTAATATGCACATGCCCAGTTGCTTAAGTTGTGTTGACTCTGCAACCCCTTGAATGTAGCCCGTCTCACTCCTCTGACCATGGGATTTTCCAGGCAAGGATACCAGGGTGGATTACCCTTTTTTACTTCAGGGGATCTTCCTGACCCAGGGATCAAACCCACATTTCCTGTGTCTCCTGCCTTGGCATGCAGATTCTTTAGCACTGAACTACCCGGGAAGGCCCTAATTAATTCTAGGATTATTTAATTTGCATAATAGTTAAATAATGAACAAATGTGTTTATTCCACATATGTATCTAAATTACCTGCTTCTGACGATAGATGTCTGAAACACCAATGCAGTGGCTGAGGAGATTCCCTTTCTTAATGTTTTCAGCCATTCCAAATAAGAGTTTATAGCAGCATGAAGATATCCTTGCTCAATTATTTTAAAAATTCCTCCAGAATTTATCAGTGAAATTTCAAACAAAGAGAAATGGAGCAAGGATTAACTAAAAGGCTATGGCAATGAAGGCTTATTGTTGACACAATAAATAGCAGTTACACCATATGGCTTCTAGACACAATTAGAAAAAAAAAAAAAAACTTGTGGAATGTGAGGTTCAAAATATTATCTTTATTGCTGATAAGTAGAAATTTTTGGTTTAGTGTTACAGTTGGATTCTAAGTGGCTTGCTGCATGGATCTCCCATTCAACGAAGAACATATTGCAACCACATAAAATACCTCAAAATTATGAGCAAAATAAAATGGCTGTTTTAAGTTACTATGTTTGGAGTTAATGTATTACACAGTAAAGATAACAGGTAGAAGAGCTAACCAATGACAGAAGACTCAAGAATGATATAAAGACAGGGGAATGGCAGAAATAAAACAAGCTGAATAGAAAAGGTAGAGGAGAAAGATGATCCGTTGGGTTTGGTTTACAAAATTTCAATTCCGTACATCTAAATGCATTTCATTTCTGGTGCTAACTTATTTCTCTGAGAAATATATTTTTTTCAGTCATACATATTTATGTGCAAAGCGCTCGATGTGATAAAGATCAAGATACTTCCACTCACATGCCAAAATCTCTTGCTATTCTTTATGTTTTCAAAAAGATTCCTGTCATTACAAAAACTAGGAAGACGAGGCGGAGATGATTAACAGCACAGTGCATTGTCTGGCTTATTTGTACAGAGGAGAATCTCTAACGCCCAACACTTAACCATTTCCATCAGGTTAGATAATTCCCATGACTGTTGTCAAAAGGCCTATAGATTCACCACAGTCAAAACCATAAAGAATTCCTTTGTTAACCAATTAAACTCAGAAATTCAATTTTTCTAAAAACACATGGAAAAAACAATCACATGACCATCTGCTTTTTCTTCTCGACTACCTATGTATCTACCTGGCTTCCCATCTAGATGGCCTGCCTAGACTTGCCTCCTCGTACATATCAGATAAAAGGGAAGGGAAGCTTTATATCCTTGTTTTCCAATCATCCAATTAATAAAAAAAAAAAAAAAAAAAAAAACCTTAACTATTTCTTAGCTATGTACTGAATCCATTCTCTCTATCCTTACTGCTCAGATCTCCCTCGAGGCCCCCATCATCTCTCCACAGCTCTATCTAAGTGTCTCCTTAAAGCTTCTGTTCTCAAACCATGAATGGCTGTCCTCTCTGCTGCTGCTGCTAAGTCGCTTCAGTCGTGTCCAACTCTGTGCGACCCCACAGACAGAAGCCCATCAGGCTTCCCCGTCCCTGGGATTCTCCAGGCAAGAGCACTGGAGTGGGTTGCCATTTCCTTCCTCAATGCATGAAAGTGAAAAGTGAAAGTGAAGTCACTCAGTCGTGTATGACTCATAGCAACCCCATGCACTGCAACCCACCAGGCTCCTCCATCCATGGGATTTTCCAGGCAAGAGTGGGAATGGGGAGCCATTGCCTTCTCCAATCCTCTCTGCTACCACCTTCTAAAATACAAATATGACCATTTCAGTACCCTACTTCAGTTCCAGCTCAGTTCAGTTGCTCAGTCGTGTCTGACTCTTTGTGACCCAATGAACCGCAGCATACCAGGCCTCCCTGTCTATCACCAACTCCCAGATTTTACTCAAAGTCATGTCCATTGAATTGGAAATGCCATCCAATCATCTCATCCTCTGCCATCCCCTTCTCCTCCTGCCTTCAGTCTTTCCCAGCATTAGGGTCTTTTCCATTGAGTCAGCTCTTTGCATCAGGTAGCTAAAGTACTGGAGTTTCAGCTTCAGCATCAGTCCTTCCAATGAGTATTCAGGACTGATCTCCTTTAGAATGGACTGGTTGGATCTCCTTGCAGTCCTAGGGACTTTCAAGATTCTTCTCCAACACCACAGTTCAAAAGCATCAATTCTTTGGTGCTCAGCTTTCTTTATAGTTCAACTCTCATGTCCATATATGACTACTGGAAAAACCATTGCTTTGACTAGATGGACCTTTGTTGGCAAAGTAATGTCTCTGCTTTTTAAAATGCTTTCTAGGTTGGTCATAGCTTTTCTTACAAGGAGCATGCATCTTGTAATTTCATGGCTGCAGTCACCATCTGTAGAGCTTTTGGAGCCCCCAAATATAAAGTCTCTCACTATTTCCACTGTTTTCCCATCTATCTGTTATGAAGTGATATAACCGGATGCCATGATCTTAGTTTTCTGAAAGCTGAGTTTTAAGCCAACTTTTGTAGATGAAAATTTTGCCCCTTCCTGGAACAAAG
Organism: Muntiacus reevesi; assembly: GCF_963930625.1. Lineage (NCBI taxonomy): Eukaryota > Metazoa > Chordata > Mammalia > Artiodactyla > Cervidae > Muntiacus > Muntiacus reevesi. The sequence goes on along the minus strand of NC_089255.1, from coordinate 90,103,506 downwards.
GCCCAAACATAGATGTGTCCACTTCTAATTCAGACTAAAGGGACAAGAGACCAAATTTTGCATTCTTGAGAATATAACTATCAGGATCAAGCTACCCTGAGTTCAGTACTGTTGAAGTTTCCTTTATCTCCAGTAGCTACATGATTGTTTTACATAATCATTCATGTATTCAGTTGCCTTAAATATAAGGCAGAGATGTTAATCTACTTCCTAAGAAGGTTTTGAGGATTAAAGGAAATATGATAATGATTCTAAGAGACCTAGCACATATAAGAACACAATAAAATGTAGTGTTAAAATTTGATGATTTATTAGGTAGGGAGAGATTGTTAGGATTTCATTTGCAGAAGGATTTGATTATAAACCCTAAATTTTTTACGGTTTAAGAACTATGTCTGTTCGGCACATTATTCTCAGAAACTGGCAGAATGTCGGCATACAGAAAGTTTAATAAAGTTTTGGAATAATGAAGTGATGACGATAATATAATGAAGCTGATTACTACTCCTGAAGACTAAACCATTTAGAGGAAATAATAACCATCCCTACAATACCAGCTCCTGCTTCCAATTGATTCCATCTCCTTATCAATATGTAAAAATTAGGTAACCCATTATACAGAGTAAAGCCAACAAGCTTGATTTCAGTGGAGGAGAAAGTGGCAGTGAAGGGCAGAGGTGAATATAGCATAAAGCATATTTTCAGACACTACTCATCTCTATTGCCTACTCCCCATGTGTCCTGTCCCTAATCCTGTCATTTTGTTTTTCCCAGGTTTCTGGTCCAGGACTCTAAGGAATCAAAAGAGGAAATCAAACACAAATGCTACTAGTGGAGGCAGTGCAAGAAAATGAGAACATGTTACTCTGATGTGTTGCTTGATAATAACGAAGTTCAACACAGTGGGAAGACATAGTCACCTGTGACCCCCAACAAGGAATTTTATCTCCAGGAGTGTGAGAGAAATTGATGTGCACCTTTAGGCCAGCGTGAGAGATCTCACAAGGTGATGAGAGGTCGGGCTTCCTTCTGAGATCTAATGTCAGAATATGGTCTTATTTTTATTGATATACTTCCTGTCACCCAGTTCTCTGAGTTAGCGTAGCCTGGAAAAAAAACATGGCATTGATATATGTATCTATTTGCATATACATTGCACAGAAATATAAAATTAAAACATTCAGATGCAGAGGTATAATAAATTTCAGTAAACAAAAACGTACAAAGCAAAACTTCAATAGCTACTCCCACACTTAGAACAAAAATAAGCTAGACACACAGTAAATTTAGCCCAGAAGAGACAGGATGAAACATTTGCTTATCTGAGGCAAATATTTCCTGGCACTGGAAAGAATTCAGCTAGAACGGCTAACAAATAGGCGGGAGGCCCATAGATACAGAGG